>NC_141990.1:125672544-125977231 GCF_049901715.1 Pseudonaja textilis | reverse complement strand
ATATCCCTCCTCAAGTATATTTGACCAGAAACATCGGTATTCCACGCGGATTATTTATAAGTTCACGACTTTTTAAACAGAACATTGGAGCGATTCTACAGGTGGCTAGAAACAGTAAGTGGGATGAATCAACCTGTTGCTAGAAATAATGCAAGGTTTCTAAGCTGATTTTAATATAGGCATGATGGTCTGAAATATATAGGCCAGGGATCTCCAACCTTGGCCACTTGAAGACTTGTGGACTTCAACTCCCAGAATTCCTCAGCCAGCTTTGCACTTCAGTTGACTTCCCCCCACCCCCCACCCACCCCAAAAAATCTTTGTTGCAAGCATAGTTGTTGCAAGCTTTGCTGGCTGAGGAATTCTGGGAGTTGAAGTCCACAAGTCTTAAAGTGGCCAAGGTTGGAGACCCCTGATATAGGCAACACTGGGCATTATGGACATGATTTTTATGTTACATACATTAATGGTCATGCGTTTTCCCAGTAGTGAGGGTTTATTCTGTGAGAGACCATAATAGGGGGAAAAAATACCTGTTTTCCAATGCTCACAGAAGTTGGGATTTTTACATACTGCCACTCAGCTGCTGGCCTGTCACGTTGCTGAAATAAATGTGGATTCTATAAGTTGGAAGTTAATTGAACTGTAAAGTATTCATCCTTTTTTTTTTTTTTTGGTGATTTTTATGCAGCACTTTCCTGACACCTGAACATTATTTCAAGGGGTCCTCCAGGCTAAAAAAAAAATGGCTGAGAAAAGCTGCTCTGAGTTATATTGCTTCCCCTCCAAAATAGAAGGAGGAAACTTTCCCCAGGCAAGTTAAAACTCCTGACTTACCCCAGGCTGGTTGGGTGTTTCTAAGTTTTTCTGTCAAAACAACCTTGCTCTCACTTTAGCACTGAGAAAAAGTAAAACCAGAAAGTTGCCATTAGTTTGTCAGGAGGAAGGAAGCATCTTTGATAGCTGCTATGAAACGTCCATCATTGCATAATAAATCTAAGATGGACAACATCAATATCACCCTAAAGGTGATATTGCATAATAAATCTAAGATGGACAACATCAATATCACCCTAAAGGTGCTTTTCTAAAAGGCAACTGGACTCCCTTGTTCTTGTCCCCCTGAAAATGTTTCATTTTTCAAGGGAAAAAAAATGAGAAATTCCAGTTGCCTTTTGGAAAAGCAACTTTGGGGACAACCATGACCTGGATGATTGATATTCTCCATAGACATTCATATCAGCCTTTGCTCGGCTCAGATCACTCTCTGACATATCCTTTGGCTTGGTGGTATTCCTCCTACCCATAGAGATAACATTTATTAGCAGAGTTTCAGATGATACTTGGGATTATGTCCCTGAATCTTACAACCTGTTTGACTTCAAAGCCCTTGTAGATTCTTGGAATGGGTCTTTGACCAGGTTACTCCTATGCAGCTTTTCTCTGGTTATTGATCCTGAGTCAGTCAGTTCTTTAGTTCTCAAGGAACTACCCAGGTGATGGAATGTCAGAAGAGATGCCAGGGCACCACTGGAGGAAAACAAAGAGTGAATCCAGTTAAGTACATATACAGTACAAAGCCACTTTAGGGATTACTTTGTGGCAACAAGGGTGGCAAGAGGTAGGGTTCCCCCTCCACCCTCTCATATCTACTGATTGCTGATGAGTGGCCCTCTTTCAAGTTTCCTTTTTCTGTTGGATGCATTCAGATTTGCTTGGACTATCCAGATTCAGATCCAGTGGTAGAGGCATGGTCTGGCTTGGTTATGTGGGAGGATTTTGATCCTGTGAATTTGAGGAAGTGGGCAAGATTAGGCCACCTGTTTATTAGGTCCTTGTTTCTCCTGACTTGTGAAGAATGCTTAGGCGGTGATAGCTGTATCTTGTATTGATATGAGAGATAGAGAGAGAGGGAGGGATGGAGGGAAGAAGAGAGCGGGTGGGGGGGAGATATCACACTTGCCTTGAAAGTAGCAATTCTATTCCCTCCTAAAGTTCTGTTGTTGGATCTATCAATTCTATTTTCATCCAGTTTCTAATCTTCTTTTTCTAAAAACAGATCATCAACCATTCTGTACTCTTTACGACCACCTGTGGAGTATGGAAACTGGGAACATTTGTTACAATGGCTCTCCTCCTTCCCTCCTTCCATTGTGGTCAGCTCCATTCCATGTTGAATGGGGGAGGGGAGAGAGATCAATCCCAAACCCCCAATTTATGGGAAACCTTAGAACTTGGTGCTTTTGTCCCTTTTGTTTAACATCTAGATATGAGGATCTTGGGAGAGGTCATCTATCAGTTTGTGGCCAAATGTCACCAATATGCTGATGACAACTCAGCTGTATATCTCAATACCTGGTGGATGAAATATTGCTGTTGAGGCCTTGTCCCGATGCCCAAAAGCTTTGAAGGTCTAAATGGGTCTCAGTCTAGTAAGTCCACTCTTACTAGACTCTTACTAGACTCCAACTCTAGTAAGTCCAACTCTTTTCAGGTGTTTGATCCCTCCAGTTCTGAGGACTTTCCATTTTTAGTCCTAAGTGGGTTTACACTGCCCTTCTCTGATTTGTTTGAAACTTGATTATCTTCCTAAATTCTCACCTTCTGATCAAGGAACTGGTGGCAACTGTGACCAGAAAGGCCTTTGCACAGGTTCATCTTATGTACCAGTTGTACCCATTCCTTGAGTGGGAGGCTCTCCTCAGTCACTCATGCCTTTGTTACCTCAGTGTGGGACTATGCAATGTGTTGCAGTATGGGCTGTCCATGAAGACAACACAGAAGCTATAACTGGTCCAGAATGGCAATTAAATTAAATTATGCATATTATTGGAGGGGAAAATCCTGCAGGTGCCAAATCAAGAGATGGGAAGAGGGTTGGAGAGGTTGACACTCACACTAGTCCTCATTTGGAGACCTGGCTCACATTCCTATATTTACTTATTTAAAAATAGAAGATAAAAAAAGGATACAAGCAAATATAAGTTGATATAAAGTATGAAAAATAAAACAAAAAGAAAGAAATCAAGGAGAAAACTAAAGGTGCAAGAGAGAAAAAAGATACAAAAAAAGTGGCTTCCAATCTTTTTTTTTTTTAACAACAGTTATAAACGCAATAATAAATTTATCTCTTAGCCTATGGATACATCATAATTCTCTTCTTTCTATATATCCTGGCCAGTGGTAGGATTCAATGTTTTTTTACTACCGGTTCTGTGGGCATGGCTTGATGGGCGTGGCAGGGGACGGATACTGTAAAATCTCCAGTCAGAGGCGGTATTTGCCAATTCTCCAAACTACTCAAAATTTCTGCTACTGGTTCTCTGGGTTCTCCAGAACTGGTCAGAACCTGCTGAGTACCACCTCTGATCCTGGCCTATCATCAAAGCCATAAATCATACTTTTTTCACGGTTTATGAAAAACAGCTAATTTGGTCTAATATTTAAGGCTCTAGGCTAGAAATCAGGAGAAGGGGAATTCTAGTCATGAAGACCAGTTGGGTGACTTTGAGCTCTCTCTCAATCCAACCCACCTCACAATATTGTTTAATGGGGAAATAAATGGAGGAAGAAGTACTGGGTATGTTTTCTACCTTAAACTATTTATAAAAATAATAAAGGCAGGTTAGCAAAATAAAAATAAAAAAAATGTAAAAAATAGTTCATAAAGGGATTCCAATGATCAATGAATACATACAATCAAAGAAGTCAGTTTGGTCATCTCAGTAAGTTCCATAATTCTCCCCAATCATTCCTCCATTGTGGGTAATCTTTCTGAATATTTCATTCGGTTGCAGCTGGATCTTTCAACCTTTGTAAATATAAAATCTGTCTCACTTCCCAATGTTGTGCTTTCGCTACTTTTTTCTGCTTCAGTAACTGTTCATTTGGAGGTAGGAAAACAGTTTTCAGGATGTCAGATTGAGTGATAATAGTAATAAGATCTAATTTTTCCCCATAGGAATTTGGATGACCTTCACATAAATCCAGGGGGGAAACTTTGGAAAGCCTGCCTTTGCTTACCTGGCAGGCGATATTATGGGATGGATAAAAATGTTCTGGTTTGTACAGAGTCTTTCTCTGTTTCTGGGAGAATTCAAAGGAAGGAAGGAGGACAAAGCTATGAGAAAAACGCTGGCATGTCATAGTGGCTGTCAGACTTGCTTGGCCTTTAGAGAGTTTTATATAGAAAACTCCTGATGCATTAGCACTATTGTTGACTTCTGGAAGTAGGCCATCCTAAGGTTAAAACAAGAAGATAAGCTCACCATCTCATTTCAGAAATGGAAAGATTTACCGAGGAGGCAACCGTGGAGCCATAGATTTGACTTCATGATTAATGATTTTAGTGTGATTGGAAAATTCTGTCATCCTTCAATGCCAAAAATAAGTTTACTAGATTTCACATCTGACTTAGTTCCTATATATTCTGGAGCTAATAGGACAACATAGGTCAGAAGAATCTCTCATTTATTTTCTCTCTCCCTCTCCCTCTCTCCTTCCCCATCTCTCTCCCTCCCCCCTCCCCCCCTCTCTCTGTATTTAAGATTAGCTAGATGGATGCCATAAGTACTTAACTAATCTGAGAATGAAAAGTTGCACTTCTCATTTCCTAACTTTTCAAACAAGCACATGAGGGGACAAGGAGAGAAGGTAATTTTTTTCTATCTTACGGAACAATTTCAACACGTCCCTAGATAATAAGGGCAATTCTCTCTTTTTCCTTTTGGGAAACTAAATAATAGCAATAAAGGTAGATGGGGTTTGCTACCATCCACTCATAATCCTCTGAAATGAGCTCATCAACTCACATCCATTCTTGAGTTTAAAGAGATGTTCGTTTTGTGTGAAAACATAAGGAATATTTAGCTCTTAATTGGTAACAGCAGATATTAAAATAGGGAGGGGGAAGAAAAATGGGCTGAAGATGTTTTTTAAGTAAAAGGTGAAGTATTTATATAATCTAAAGAGAAGGTGGTATTTTTTTTTTTATGCAGAGAGAAGAGGATGAATGTGCAGACCAAAGTAGGATTTCCAAGAAGTTATGCAGAAAAATAAGTGTTTCTCTGTCCAGAACTGACGGGCATGCATTAAAACAGCCTTCTTAGATATTTAATAAATGAAGTGCAAAGCCTGTCCTCCACTGAATCTTCAGGATTTTGTCAGAAAAAAATATTGCATGTTCCCAGGAGTCCTCCTGAAAGCCAAATGCCCAGATTTACTTCCAAGAGAAGCCATGGCAGAATTCTTTTTCTAAGAAGGAAAAGTGATATCCAAACAATGTATACTTTATTGTTTGTATAAGTTTGTATACAATACAAATGTAACTTCATTTTATTTCATTCTATTTTACTTAAGCAATTCTAATGTCTAACCTCTCAACACATCATTAGCTAACATCCATTAAAGAATAAAACCTTACTGGTTTCGTTGGGAACAAAAGATGGGAAGTCCTCATAATTTGGCCCTAGAACCAGAGCCGATAAGTTTTACTAGGCTTGAACTGAAGTGTTCATTCCTGCCACCCTCCAACGATGCTCTATGTAGCCTTCAACCATGTAATCTCATTCAACTCCTCTGTAAATGAAGGGGAGATTCGAGATCTGCGGGAGGAAAGAGGCTGCATAGGCACAATCAGTTCCTGGGAACCCATTCCCTCTCATTCCAGCTATAAACCAGAGCTTTGCTTGGGTGATTCAGCAGATCATCAAGAGATTCCTCAAGGTCCTTCTGTTCCCAGGGGTGGACTGGTCCCTTTGCAGGAGGGTGACTTGGTCCTTCCCTCCCTGCAAGGAGGGAAGGGCGGCACCAGAGAACCCAAGGACTATCAAGAGAGTGATATGACCATTTTACTACCAGTTCTGTGGGCATGGCTTGATGGGCATGGCAGGGGAAGGATAGTGTAAAATCTCCAGACAGAGGGGGCATTTGCTGGTTCTCTGAACTACTCAAAATTTACGCTACTGGTTCTCAAGAACTAGTCAGAACCTGCTGAATACAATACACATCTCCCCAACTCCAGGTGATATTGCCATTGCTCTGACAAGAAAAACCTGATCAGGGGTATGACTATCATCATGTGCTGAGTCCTGAATGACCCAGATTCGTCCCATGTCCACCATGGTGTCCATAATCTTCTGAGAGGCATTAGACCTACCTCCAGGTAAGGTAGGTTGAAGTCCCCTAGAACCAAAAGCTCAGAAATTCCAATTCCATCTATGGAATCCAGGAGCTCAGAAAGACAGGTTTGTGTTTGGTAGAAAGTTTGTTATCATAGCAACAATCCCAACAGGTCCTAGAGCCCAACCTAAATAACAGAGTCTCACTCCAGTGAACTGCACAGTAGTGCCTAAGAACATCATGACAGCTGTTCCCTGGACATAATTAATTTTGAAAAGGGAACAGCCTTCTTAGAGCCCCACCAGATTTTGATCATACATGCCTGATAAGATCACAGATCAGGACTAACTTGGCATACTGTAACAACAGCCAGAAGCCAAGGCCTCTGAAGATCTGCAAGCTAAGAAATAGAGTCAAGTACAGGGGTGCGGTAGAATGTGACAATGATATAAGACCCCCCAAAATGGCCCATTCATGTCTTCCACCATATTGCTCCCTATCATCATTGCAATTATTATATTCTGGCCTACCTTTAAGCACCCCAAAATCTCCCCTTCCCTCAACTGATACTCTTAGAAGGTCCTGATTGCATCACTTAACAAAGAACCCAATCCACAAATAGCCCCCTCCAGGGCTATTTGGGTTCTTGGATTCCTGGTGTGGTACTCTGATACACTCAGCCCAGTGGTAGGATTCAAAAATTTTTTACTACCAGTTCTGTGGGCATGGCTTGGTGGGCATGGCAGGGGAAGGATAGTGTAAAATCTTCAGTCAGAGGTGGTATTTGCTAGTTCTCTGAACTACTCAGAATTTCCACTACCGGTTCTCAAGTACTAGTCAGAACCTGCTGAATACCACCTCTGACTCAACCTCTCAAGCTATCCTAGATAATGCCCCCATCCTAAAGAAGCACCCCTCACCAGCAGAAACCCCAAGCCAGTCCTACTTCTATTTTCTACCGCATTTTGTGTGTGGCAGTTGGTTGTTAATGTCCCATGACTTTGAATGGGCTAAATCCTGCATGCAAATTTGCTGGAGAAGCAGAGCAAGAAGAAAATTCTGTTCTCCAAAACTGTAATCACATTTACCCATTAAGGCTTTGTGCAAATGCAGATTTCCAGCTGACATGAAAACTGAACATGCAGATACCTGCAGGAGGCTGTGTCATTTGAAGGAAGTCTGCAGGGGCAGCCAGAGTTTCACCAGAACATCCATTCCATCAGCATCCCGGTTGTACTCTCGCCCAACAGAGCTTTGATCCTTGGGGAAGGGCACACTTGGTTGTAAGCCATTTTCTTGTTGTTATCATTGTTGTTTCATATTTTATTAATCAGTCATCTATGGTAGAGAGATTCCCCATAGAGCTCCTTTATTTTACCTGTCTGTGACATTTCATGCCAGTTTCTGGGATTATATTGGCCTAAATTAAGGCAGCTCTTTTCTTTGCATTCTCTAATTCTGCACTACAAACTTACAGTTGGTCTGAATTCTCCTTTTCTTTTTCAGCTGGGTACCTATGTGTCTCTATCAAACACTTTCTTTCACCATTTATTGTTGGATTGAGTCAATTTGTAATGGCTGTCCATGTCACTCTGTGCAGCAAACAAAATTAAAAATGAAAGAAACAATGGCAAGAATACAAAAATTTGAGAAGTACAATAACTCTCACTTCTGTTCTATTGTTATATATCCATTTCCAATTTGATAGAAACAACTACCCTGTTCTTCACTCTCTACCAATTCATACACCTGAGGGGCAAATGTGGGAAGCTTAGAAACATAAATGACTCCAAGGAGTTGATAGAGTAGATTTTGGCATAACACATTCTGAATCCTAGAATAGACAGACAAAGAATGTGATATAGCATTTCTTCTCTCATTGGTATTGGACAGTGCAGGATGCAGATTTGGCTTACTTCATAGAGTACTGCAATCCAAAATACAGCCTCTTTGTTTGTAGGTTAGTGTGCCAACTTAGCCAATGGTGACTAATTCCACTAGCTAAAAATTGATTGAATCTTGGTTTAGTCTATGTATTTTCCTTGTTATTGTTGGCTGCTTTTTAAAAACTAAGCACAATTGAGAATCAGCTCTTAATTTCCAAGTTTGGCAGCATGCTCTGGAGGCTTCAGATTGGAATCTAGGGAGTGCATCTGGACCAAGGATCACGCTCTGCTCCTGCTGGCTTAATGGGCTACGTGGGAATAGCTGTCATTGTAAAAATGGGAGAAAATGTTTCATTAAATGAGAGTTCAGAGAGTTAAACAGGCATTATGTGTATACAGAAATAGAAATGGGCCATTTATGCTTGTAAAACCACAAGTTTGTAGCTATGTTCTAACCGTTGGGGTGTAACTTTTTGAGTTATCTTTCCATGTCAGAGATATTTGTGTGTCTAATTCTTCACAGTTGAGTAAGCGTGCTAATAATGGGCTGATATCAATAAGTTTGTATGAGAAAACATGAGGTCATATCCCATTCTTTTGCATGCTGGGCAAAATGATAGTGGCTGCCTTTCCCTTCTATTATATACTTTCAGGATATCCCTGGCTGTGCATGATGGAACGCTGAACTTCTGGTCTGAGATAGCAATGCTTCCCCTATCTCCTTTTTGTGACACAAATAAGCAACCTGGATACCCAGCCACTCTAGACTAGATCTAACTACAGTGGATATGGAAAGTCTACACATATCAGGTTTTTGAGATGTAAACAAAATCAGACCAAGATAAATCACTTCAGAATTCCTTCCACCTTTAACATAATACTGTATTACATAATACTGTAATACATAATATCATTAATATGTATTAATATTATAATATGTATTACATAATACTGTAATACATAATACTGTAACTACATAGCCAAAAAGGCATTAAGAGTTGTTAACCTAATCTTACGTAGCTTTTTCTCTGGTAATATTACACTACTAACTAGAGCATACAAAACATTTGCTAGACCAATACTCGAATATAGCTCATCAGTCTGGAACCCACATTACATATCTGATATTAACACAGTTGAGAAAGTCCAGAAATATTTCACAAGAAGAGTTCTCCACTCCTCTACTCATTGCAGAATACCTTATGCCACCAGACTTGAAATTCTAGACCTAGAAAACCTAGAACTATGCCACCTTCGGTCCAATCTAAGTACAATATATAAAATCATACATTGCAATGTCCTACCTGTCAATGAATACTTCAGCTTCAACCATAACAACACAAGAGCAAACAATAGATACAAACTCAAGGTTAACCGCACCAAACTTGATTTCAGGAAATACGACTTCAGCAACAGAGTGGTCAATGTCTGGAATACCCTACCTGACTCTGTGGTTTTTTCCCCAAACACCCAAAATTTTAACCTTAGACTGTCTACTATTGACCTTTCCTAAGAGGTCTGTAGGGAGCATGCATAAGTGCACCAATGTGCCTACTGTCCCTGTCCTATTGTTTCTTTTATATATTTTTTATTTTTCTTATATGTATCCATGTATTCATAACTATGTTTTTACTTATACCTACCGTGTTTCTCCAACAATATGGCCTCCCCCAATAGGAAGTCTAAACATGTTTTATAGGCATAAAATGAAATTAAGCCCCTCCCCCCAAATTAAGGCCTATATTAAAACATGCGAAATGGGGGGAAGGGTGGGGGGGCTTGCCATTAGGAAGTACTTTTGTCGCACACCCAGATATGGTGCTGCCTGCGTTGACCTCGGCGTTGGTGGGGCACTTCATATCAGGAGACCTTCTGACACTCTTGCTTCCCCTTCTCCCCATGCTGCCGTGGCATTTGGAGCAACGCCTTGGCATTTGGCGCAGTCAAGCGGCGTTTGGCACAGCCACACAGCATTTGGCATAGCCACGTGGTGTTTGGCGCAGCCATGCGGTGTTTGGTGCAGCCTTGTGCGGCCAGCCAGGGCTCCTCCCTGCAACTGGAGCCCAGCAGAGACACTCGGCTTCAGGTGCTCCTGTCATCGCCTTCCCGGGCATCGTTTGAAGGCAAAGCCCATTCTTTGAAAAAATGACACCCTACTACCAGTACAACAAAGCCCAACTCTACATGAGGAGCGCAGGATTGGCCCACCCCAGGAGAAGTGCCCAGCTGCCATCGCTGCCTGGCGCTGAGCAGAGTGCAAAGAGCTTCGCCTGGGGTACCCAGTGCAGCTGACAGGCTGGCAGCGGAGCTCTGGCCAAGGCAGTGAGCGCCTCCCCGTCGGGCCCTCCACTCATTCCACCAGGGCTGTGCCAGAACCAGGCAGGCTGGGCAGAGCCAGGAAAGCAAGCCGCGGGTGCGCACCTGCCGGCCAAGCGAAAGAGCTGGCCTGACGTGAGCTTGGCTTCCCAAGTCCCTCCAGCCCAACCCCAAAGGGGCCACCGGGAGAAGCTGCTTGAGGCAGTGATAGCACCCACCCAACCATGGACAAGGAAGCAAGGCGACGGACCACGCCGCGTCCTCCTCCGAGCCCCACTGAGTGAGTGGCTCTGCCCGATGCCCATGCCGCTGCAGCGTTTGGAGCTGCCAGTGCATTTTGAGATGCGTGGGGACAGGGATGGGCTGGGTAATGGGTGGAAAGGACGGGTGGCTTTGGGCTCTCTCCGTCGGCCCTGCCTGCCAGGGAAGCAGCACTGCCGTTGCCTCGCCTCTCTGTCCGCGGATGGGTGGGTGTTATCACTGCCTCAGGCAGCCACTCCCGGTGGCCCCTTTGGGGTTGGGCTGGAGGGACTTGGGAGAGCCCAAAGCCGCCCATCTTTTTCACCCCTCGCCCTGCCTGTCCCTGTCCCCATGCATCTCCAAATGCACCGACAGCTCCAAACACTGCAGCAGCACATGCATCGGGCAAAAGCGCTCAATTGGTGGGGCTCAGCTCAGAGGAGACAGCATGGGCCGTCGCCTTGCCTCCCTGTCCATGGATGTGTGGGCGCTCTCACTGCCTCGGGTGGCCTCTCTCGGTGGCCACTTTGGGGTTGGGCTGGAGGGACTTGGAAAGCCAAGCTTGGGTCAGCCCTGCTCTTTCACTTGGCAGGCGAGCGCGCACCCATGGCTCGCTTTCCTGGCTCTGCCCAGCCCGCCCGGCTCTGCCGCAGCCCTGGTGGGATGAGCGGAGGACCTGGCAGGGAAGTGCTCGCTGCCTTGGCCAGAGCTCTGCTACTGGGCGGGAGGGCCCACCTGTCAGCTGCACTGGGCACCCCAGGTGAAGCTCTTTGCACTCTGCCCTGCGCCAGGCAGGAATGGTGGCTGGGCACTTCTCCCAGGGTGGGCCGATCCTGCACTGTGGCCCTAGCAGATTCGCCTCCCCATGTGGGGTTGGGATGCCCTCTTGGGCAGGGGAGGCTTTGTTGTACTGGTAGTAGGGTGTTGTTTTTAAAAGAATGGGATTTGCGTTCGAACGATGCCCAGGAAGGCGGCGACAGGAGCGCCTGAAGCCTAGTGTCTCTGCCAGACTCCAGTTGCAGGGAGGAGCCCTGGCTGGCTGTGCGTGGCTGTGCATGGCTGTGCCAAACACCACATGGCTGAGCCAAGTGCCACGGCATTGCTCCAAAAGCCGTGGCAGCACGGAGAGAAGGGAAAGCAATGGTGGCGGAAGGTCTCCCGATACGAAGTGCCCCACCAATGCCAAGGTCAACATCCAAGCTGTCGCCACCCGCCCGCCCACCCGAGGATGTAAGGAGGGGAATTAAGTCACCCCCAAAAAGACGGCCTAGCCGTTTTGTCAGGGCTTAAAAAAAAATAAGACCCAGCCTTATTATATGAGAAACACGGTATTATCTTGTAAGCAATTGACAAATAAAATAAATAAATAAATATTTAAGCTGTATAATTCAATTGAAAAACAAATGAAGTATTTTATGGGGAAAATAGCAATAAATAACCAGAATAATGTGGCTGCATAAGTTTGCACACTCTTAAACTAATATTTGGTTGAAGTATCTTTTGATTTTGATGACAGCATTCAGCATTCTTTTCGGGTAGGAACATATCCATGAAGTACAAATTGTCTTGGGAGTTTTTATCCATTCTTTCTTGTAGATGTGCTCCAAGTCTGTCAGATTGAGAGGCCATCTCCTGTGCATCTCCTCTTCAGATTTTCCATTGGATTCAGGTACAGTCTCTGGCTGGGCCAATCCCAAACCTTTGATCTTCTTCTGGTGAAGCCATTTTTTGTTGATTTGATAGTATGCTTTGGGTCGTTGTCATGTTGAAAAGGGAAATTCCTCTTCATCTTCAGCATTTTACCAGAGACCTGAAGGTTTTGTGCCAACATTGACTTATATTTGGAACTATTTATAATTATCTCTATTTTGACTAAAGCCTTAGATCCAGCTGAAAAAAAGCAACTTCAAAGCATAATGCCACCACCACCATGCTTCATAGTAGGTATGGTATACTTTTGGTGATGCAGTATGTGCCAAACATATTTTTTGGAATTATGACCAAAAATTCAACTTTGGTTTCAGCAGATTA
Source organism: Pseudonaja textilis (assembly GCF_049901715.1). Lineage (NCBI taxonomy): Eukaryota > Metazoa > Chordata > Lepidosauria > Squamata > Elapidae > Pseudonaja > Pseudonaja textilis. The sequence continues at coordinate 125,964,638 of NC_141990.1, read as the reverse complement.
TAACACATTTCTTCACATGCTTTTGTCAGACTTAATGTAGGTTTTTGCCAAATATAGCCGGAGTTGGATGTTTTTCTTCTTGCTTTTCATCAATTTTTGAGGGACATCCAGTTCTTGGTAATGTCACTATTGTGCCATATTTTCTTCACTTGTTGATGACTGTCTTCGGTGTGTTTCATGGTATATCCAATGTTTTAGGGGAAAAAAAACTGTACTCTTCTCCTGACTCATACTTTCCAGTAATGACACAACTTTGATGCTTTGCAAACTTTTTGCAAACCATGGCTTTTGTTGTAAGAGGCAACTGAGTAAATGTCAGAAAAATTCTAGTGGAACAGCTGAATTTTATGCTTATGTACCATATTATTGTATATTTTTTGCTGTTACTTTTTTCCCTCTGAAAATTTACAGTTTGTTTTCAAATCAATTGTACAACTTATATGTTATATTACAGGTGTAAAAATTCTGAAGTGATTTATCTTGGTCTGATTTTTGTATGTCTCAAAAACCTGGCATTTTAACAGGTTTGATATATCCACTGTAGATTCTTCCTAGATAAACATCTTCCTAGCTAATCATAATCTTGGAACACCATTCACCAGGGACTAGATCTGTTTTACTAAATCCATTGCTGGCATATAGAAACGGGATTTTCTAGAAGTGAAAATAATATAGAGTGCCTCATAAAATAAAACACCCCTTAAAACATGCCCACATCATGTCAATATGGGGATTTTAAGTTTCAAAAACGCTAAAGAAGACATGTAGTGAGTAATAGACTAATGAGCATGTCTTTGAAATTAGAGTTCCTGGCAAACTTTGTATTGCTTTTTCCCCCATTCCATTTTCTTTTATTTGCAATCGTTGAAATATATGCCTCCCTCTTGATTAATTTATTTTCTAATTTGTGCAGCTTTAATCATAATTCTTCTGTTCAGTTGTGTAACATCTCTTGAGGGATACATTTGTGAGCTATGTTTTATTATGGAATTAGCAGGTGCAGCCAGGAAAGGAAAATACTTTGCTAACTTTTCCCCCCCAAAAGTTTGCAGGCTATTGTTTTGTTTTAATTTGGTTGATAATGGATGGTGGCAGTGACAGAGCAGACAGGTTTTCTGAGGTAGTGAACAAGTACTTTTTAGATATTGTTCACTAAACACAAAGATATCAATTCTTTGAAAATATTTTTATTCAATTCAATGGGAGTCAGCCATGTGTGACTTACTAAAAATCTTCATTATATCATCTACAATATAACCATTGCTAGGAATAAATAATTATAGATTTTTTAACAATGTTCCAGAACATCAATTATTTTCTAGCATCTCACCAATAAAGGTAAATATCTTTTATAGCATGATTGCAAAAAGTTATATTGTAAATTTAAAGGTTTGTGGCAACCTTTTCAGAATTATCATAAACTCCTTTAACTGTTCAATCATCAACTTCATATTCTCCGCCTACAGATCTTGTGACTTGGTTCCACGCAATCTGAAAAATGAATTTGTTAAATTTACACAGCAGAGATATAACGTGATGTGAATCTTTGTCCTGTGAAATCATTATTCCGATTTCTATGACATTACCAATGGTTTGAGGAAGCAAACTGTAAATCTCTTTAGAGATCTTCAAACTTGGAGTGCTCTGTAATGTGCAAAGACCACTTTCCCTTTAATAAGGTAGAAATAGGAGACTGTTAAAATCCTTATATCCACTTATGGGGCTCCCTTCTCACTTGGGAAGGAAAATTGTTTAAGACAGACAAATGGATAGTTTAAAGAACTGGAGACATAATGCGAGGCAAAGAGGAAGGACCAAGCATCCATCAGATCTTTTACCAATTCTCAATCCAGGCAAGAATATGACCTATTTTAAACTTTTAAAAATTAGGACCACCCATACTGGATGTTATTCAGGAGGGCAATCTCATCTTTCTCCAAGAGTACAGGCTTAAATATCTAGCCTCAAAGAGGCAAACACTGAATTATCTAACATTTTTAGGCTCCCGTAAGATTGTTCCCTATGTGACTAAATGAGGAATAAGATTGATAAATTTCAGATCAGGGCTGGGTTAAGCTCTTATACCTGCAGTGCCGATTCCCACCAGCTTTAAAAGATGTTTAATATTGCCATTAATCAGAGAAAATACATACAAGTTCTACATTGATCTCTCACTATGGAAGGAAGGCAGGAAGGCAGGAAGGCAGGCAGGCAGGCAGGAAGGAAGGAAGGAAGGAAGGAAGGAAGGAAGGAAGGAAGGAAGGAAGGAAAGGAAGATAAATATTGCTTATATCAGGGTCATCTGACCCTCACACACAGTCTCTAGTCTCCTGGTTTCATATTAAGATAGCTGCCAGGCCCTAATTCTCATGTGTATTCTTTTGCACAGCTTGAAGTACAAATTGCAAGAAGAAATGAAGATAGATAGATAGATAGATAGATAGATAGATAGATAGATTGATCGATCTTTGGTTATTTGGGTTTTCTCCCACATAAAATTGGAAGCATCTAGGCAACGTTTCGATTAAGTCACCCCTTAAGTTACGCAGGAGAAAACCCGAATAACCAAAGATCCACATACAAATACCCGCGAGAACCTCAGAAAATATATATATATATATATTTGTAGAGCAGTAATAGATCCTTTTATCAAGTGAACTTTGATTACATTTCCCCTATATTTTAAAATTGGTTGGCAGAAATTCTGACAACTGAAAGAAAAGTCGAAGTTTTTTTTTAACAACAATACACTGCCATACAATAATCTGGAAATCTAAAATTAAATATTTAATTAGAATTTTGATTTGCTTTCAAGATAGGTGGCATTGCACAGGCTATATTACAATCTTTTATACTTTTTTTTTGTTTTGCCCAAAAAATTACTGTATATTTTAAACAGGCCACTTTAATATTAATACATGTGTAATAGATTCAGAACTGAAAAAAAATCAGCTAAAGATGGTGCATTTTACAGTATTGGGAAAATTACAGGATTTTCTTTCTTTGTATTGTAAAAACATTTTTAACAATTTACCTACATTAATCAAAAAGTACAGCATATTTAATAATTTTACAAATGTTTCATAAAAAATATATCTCTGTACAAAAAAGTTCTTTTGCACCTACTTTATGTCACAGCAGCATGAGGTGAAATGGCAGGATGGAGTACTGATAATGAAAATTAGGTTGATGGTCATAATGCCAGCTTCCCCCTCCCCCCTTCTTGAATGACAGCTTTTGTTTAGTTTACAAAATATATTACAGAAGAAAAAAAATTATTGCAGCTAGCCTGGAGAAAGGCAAGATGGGTAATACAAGCAGATTTAAACAGCTTTGAAGCACATTACCTATTTTTTTAAACTGTTCTTTCTTTTAGCATGTTTATCTTTGCTTTATCATAATCAATCTGAGACTTCTTGGGGAAGAGTCGACTATAAATGCCTCATAGGGAAAAAAATGCATTATTTGCTTTGGCATGAGAGTACCACAACGACTGAGGGGACTTGGCTGGGTTTTCAAGTTGCTCTGCAGCTCAAGCCCTACTCAAGTGAATAGACTTTAGGTGGCACTTGGGGATCTGGGCTCTGAAAATAATGGAAGAAATGGAAGATCAAACGTGGTCAGTGCATACAATGTGACTGTAACAAAAACAGATGGAACACAAAAACTCTTTAGAGATAGGCACAGAGGTGACCCCAAAAAAACAAAAAAAAAGCCTTTCTACAAACCTATTTTTATTAGATAGATACACTGTACGTGCAAAACAAGCTGTTTCCTGCAGTTTCCCCTGTATCAGTTGGCCTGCAGAAAGTTTAGTACCAACTCAAATGAAATATTTCCAACTTGAAATGGAAAAGTGTTAGGTAAAGTGTTGATGACTTCTAATTGTAGCATAAACAACCTTGCTCTTTGTGGTATTATAATTATACTTCACTGATACATGTGAAGCTTAGTCAAGATCTTAAACGAAGACATTATAAAAGAGAAAAAAACAACAAAAACAAAACTCTAATTCTAATTTCATGATTCATTGTGGTCAGTGAATGCCATTCCATTAACTGGAATGTTCTCCCAATTCATTTCAATAGATGAAGCTCATCCAGTGGGCCTTCTCCTGTGCAGCTGACTTCAAAGCCATGAATCAGGCTCCCCATAGAGAGCATTTATCAGCACTCTGAATCAGGACACATGCTGATAGCACTATTATAAAAATTTCCCTCTTCTTACATTTAATCCAGACTTCGTCATAGTTAGGAAAAACAGTTATTTCTCTCAATGCTGTATGTTTTCTTTTAATAACTTTGGTTACTTTTGCCATCAGTATAATTTTCGATAAAGTGACTACAAAGGCAGCAGTGACAGTTTGACTTTCTCCAGTGGACAACAGTGCAAGACAGCAAGGAAGCTATGCTTCAAGAAATATAGCTTGACATTGCTGCCCTTCCAGAGAAGGTAAACATCTGTTGAGGATCATATAAAATTGTAAATGTACATGGCATATTCATAGGTTATCAGCATCCAAAGCAAAGCAACATGTCTAGACACCTCCTAGGTTTATAAGAATAAACTTTAAAACAAAACCCAAGCGGACAGCAAAATATATTTATATTGCTGGTATCTTCCATCAAAACTATAACATTTTCTATTTTGATCAGATTGCCTTGCAAACTTTTCTTGCCATAAAACATAAAGTTATCATCTTTCCTGTTAACATTGAATTTTTGGTAATGTATTTAGTCATTAAAGTGTTCAACAAAATTTAAAAGCAAAGAAACAAACTTTGAGAGGGAGGATGGGCAAAATCACAGCCAAGGTCCAAACAGCTACTTTAGGCACCCAGGAATTTGGATTGCCAAGGGTTTTCTTCCACTTAACAACACAAAAAGAGGTCTTGTGATATACTTAATTTAGTCTGAAAATCTGTTCCATTTTTCCATTTCAAAAATAATTGAATGTAGTTTAGGGCTGTTATTTTACATAAGCCCAATGTTCCTGAGGACATGAGGAGCTAATTGTGCAGCTGTTTAGAACCTGTCTTGTGTACTAACTTGAAAAAACTTTGGGAAAGAACAATCCTAAAAGCCTTCCTTTCTTTCTTTCTTTCTTTCTTTCTTTCTTTCTTTCTTTCTTTCTTTCTTTCTTTCTTTCTTTCTTTCTTTCTTTCTTTCTTTCTTTCTTTCTTTCTTTCTTTCCAAATCAGTGGTAATGTATCTCATTATTGTCCCACTGAAGCTAAGAGAAATAATAGCAATGATTTGTCCTGTAATGATATAAAAAACAGTGCATAAGCACATGTCCTTAAATCCATCAGGATAAATTAGGTATTTGCACATCATTGCTGTCCAGAGAACTGCATGCAAGCTAAAATTGGATGTAACCAATGAGGTTGATTTAATTGACAAGAGTTGCTGCCAACATTTTGGGCAACCTGAATCATAATTGGACTTTAAACTATGAGATGGTGACCCTCTATTGCCCAGTACAATACAATGAGACTCTTATGCCTTGTTCTCCCACTAATCTACTAAGCAAAGGAGTAGAGAGTAGCAAAGTCTGATTCCATCATACCTATTTGCATAGGTATCCTTAATTCTGTCCAACAATGCTATAGATTCCTTATGCCAATGCCATTTGTGGCATCCACGCTGTAGATCTGCCACATTGAATCAATGATATTTGTCAAAAAATTACATGATTCAAGAATCTGTCAATTATTTTTGTTGTAGCCCATTCCCCTTTTTGGGGGGTGGGGAGAGGCTATGCTCATTTTATTATACTGAGAAATACCTCTAAATCTCAAACTTGCTCTGTCAAGCTGTATGATTACAAAAGCATTAAGCAGTATTGGTTAAAAATGTACCAAACAAAACAATCCCACACAGAAACACACACAGAGATACGCACACACACCCATACAACCCATGGAAAACGGTCATGGTTGCTCTGGGAAGTTGCTGTGTTGAATATGACTCAGCTCTGAGTTCTATGCCTCTGAAAACATAAAGGTACAGCAGAAATTCATGTCAGTGGAGGGGAAGAATAAAAGATGGAAAACGAATGCAAAAAAGGAAGACTGTTTTATGAGCACAAGGCTCACAGGCTTTATGAACTATTTAAAATAAATTACTATTCACATTTTGTACATGGCAAGCAGCAGAAGCTGCTTGACCCCCCTGCTGTTATACAGTGTGACACTGACAGTAATGAATCACATCAGAGAAGAAACAATACTGGGATTAATATTTAGAAGATATGGGACCCCTCTCTTCATAATCCAATTAATTATTCTTATTCCTAGCTCTGGTGTTTATAGAAAAAAAAAAAAAAACCCAACCAGAATCCTTCTATTCATGAATTATCCTAGCAGGATTAAGTAAATGGATTGTTGTATAACATACATATTAGAAAAAAAAATGTCATGGAATGATTTACTGGATTAAAAAAAAAGTCCAAATACTTATATACAATGTGTGTACAAACCCTGTATATTTGTTTGTTTTTTTAACCAGTATCTTACTCATTCATACCACACTAGTGCAAAAAATTGTGCATTAACATTTTGCAATACAACAGCTGACTGGGAAGTTTGTAGATTGCCTTCTACGTGAACATCTGAGATATACTATACTGCTGTATTGTGAACAAGGTTTCAATGGTAAAGCATTTCGGAGATGTGTGCAGGCCCCGAGGAAGTTTGTCATCTTCTCCTTTGTCGTCTCCTTTGATTGGTTTTGTTTAAATCTCCTTCAGAGTGTTCTTATTCCTGGGGATAATTTATGGTGCTATTGTTTGTCATAGGTCCCAAGGGAGTGATCCGAGTGCCCAGAAGATTGCATTGAAAGGCATCCAGCCACATACAAATGTGAAAGTCTGAGGCATTTAAATATGACAGATGGATATGACTTGGCAGTCTTCCTTGAAAGTGTGCCTTAATTTGGAGCAAATACAGCCAGGTATTTCAAATCCACCTTTGAGACAAAGACATCGCCTTAGTCTTGATTCCCCAGAAGACTGAGGTTCCAGCCAAAAAACAGCCTTGCTGCATCTATGCCAGAAGATGTTGAAGATTACAGCATTGAAGTCAAGTGGAGAAGGGAAACTGGTATATGGCACCAAAGGAATTACTGCTTGTCCATCAGAGGTATGGCTATGAATCAGTCAAATTGGGCACTGAAGGCTATACCACTGTACAAACTGTGTTCAGAGTTGTGTCAAACCTCACAGCTTTTGCCTCTGTGGGCTTTAAGTTTGTATCATACATAGGATTTTCAAATGATGCCTGTCCATTGCTGTTTTCGTGTCCAGCATAACCATTGTACTGTACTTTTGGTCTTGTTCTGCAAGTGTAAAAAGAAAAAAAGGAGAGAAAAACAATATGAGATTCAACTGTTGGAAATGTGGCAGAAATAAGATAATTTGGCTATTTCAAGGCATGATATTCAAAGAGTTGAACTGTAATTGACTTAGTAAGCATGGAGCAGAATGGTAAAATAAACCCTAACCCAGCATTTCTCATATATCAAAACAACATGGCTTTTCAGATGATTGTGGGATTCAAGAAATCAATCCAAATTCTTATTTGACTAGTAACATCTTTTCTAAGAAGTCAAAGAATAAGCTAGGTCCTAAAACCTGGAGAAAGCGATTTTGTTTGATCTTTCCATCTGAAATGAGAAGCCACAATACCAGTGGCGAGAGTCAATTTTTTTTACTATCGGTTCTGTGGGCGTGGCTTGGTGGGTGTGGCAGGGGAAGGATACTGTCAAATCTCCAGCCAGAGGTGGTATTTGCCGGTTCTCCGAACTACTCAAAATTTCTGCTACCGGTTCTCCAGAACTGGTCAGAACCTGCTGAATACCACCTCTGTATGATACACCTTTTCCTAAAATTAGAGGAGCAATTCGGATCATTCTGACCCTAGGGTTTCATCTGAGGAATGCTTTCCTTAGGAAGACTCACTCAGCATAAACTTTCAGCATTTTTTTTGACACAAGCTAATACTGTTTTACCATATACTACAACTTAGATTTGGTAATAGTTTTTTTATGTTTTGATGCTATACCTGCTATAGAGAAAGCATAATATCATTGCCATTCATAACATTCTCAATTACTATATTAAGAAAAAAAAACCCATCTTAATACAGCTAGCTATTTCACATACTAAATTGTAGGATGAAAATATTATCATTCCTCTACTAGATTAATTATTTAGACTAATTGAGAGATGTACTCATAGATGCTGCCTAAAATAGCGTTTAACAGATGGGAATTGCTTTCTAATAGGTTTTGAATGTTTTCATTCCAGTCCTTAAGACTAAAAGCCTACTAAATCGCAAGAAATAACTTCAAGGCTATTTCCCATTTCTGTAATTGTGAAAATAGATTTCAGCAGGTAAAATGCTATAGCATTTTTTAAAAAATATCAGGGGGATTTACAGTACTTCTTTTCATAAGCCAATGCTAATGATGCACATAATAGTTTGCACTGTCACTTGTAATGCTAGCAACAGCAATAGGCTTCAATCCGTAGCTGGCCACCAATGATAATGCAGTACATGTAAATTAGCATCTGTCTTGGCTTGAACACTGCATGTAAACAGGCATATATTTGGCTAAATAATGTACACAACAAGTGTACATTTGGAAAAGCTGCACAAATATTACAGCAGTGCACATCATTTGAAGGAGCACTTCTGTAAGTATGCTGGCATGAACCCACTGCCTCTACTGAAAGACTAGAAGCAACTGCAACCTTCATAATGGTAAACACACAGCTTCTTTAAAGATTTTTCTAGGTCACTTCTGCAGACCAGCATTGTTATCTTGCAAAGCAAATGTATTATCAACACATGCTAGACCACCCAGTACTTGAAAAGAGCTATTGAAGACTTCTTGCAGAAATCACTGTCTTAGCATTCCTAACATATACATGGCTAAAGGGTTGAACAAAGGCACATATTAATAACAGTTACATATAACAACGATGTATTTGGTTGCTGTGTGCTTTTAAATAAAGCAAAAAAAAATTGTTCAGCATGATTAGCGAGCAAGGGTAGACATTCAGCTTGAAAGTATCACATTTACCCCTTTAAAAGGAATAAGTATTTTACCAAGAAATAAAGGAAAAAATGGTCTCAATACAGAAAACATCCTTGGGATGGTCTCAACAGAGGGATAAAAATGCCATATTCAATCTAAATACCTGATTGATTCATCTTTACAAAAAAATCATAAATTTTATGACACTTTTGGCTAAGAAAACTATCTGAGTAAGAACTACCTAGTAATTTCAGAGAAGTAATTTGAGCTGCTTTGCAGGAAAGGGCGTCTTTCCCTGCCTAATGAAGGCAATGATAAAACCATTATTAAATATTTTTTCTCTTGATTGAAAACTGCTGGGGAAAATGAGTGACTATTGTCTAATTTCTCACTACTCCAGAGACACATTCATTGAACCAACTCTATTGAGATTCAGCCATGACATGGAACTCAGGTTGCTCTGATCTTTGGTGGATGACATCTTCAAGAAATTGGAAAGCAGAAATTTCCCTTAGTAAAATACATAGTTGACACTATTTTACAATGAATTCCATGCATTTCCCAATGTATCAAAAAAGGATTCTCAGAGACTACAAGCTCCATTTTGTTCAGTAATCCATTCGTAGACATATTAATTTTATGAGAAAGAACTCAGAATATTGGAGTGAATTTCCACTGGTATGCAGATGACACCCTTATCAATTCCCTTTGCTAACAACTATAATGAGGCAATTGTTTGTCTTGGCCAATGCCCAAGTCTGATAACAAAGATGAACAACCTGTAATTAAAACCATACCCAGGAGGATACTGTTGGTGAGTAGAAAATTGGCTTGTAGAATTAGAGTTACGTCTTTTCTGAATGAGCTATATTGTCTGTGAAAGACCCATTTTCTAAATTGGAAATACTCCTTGACCCTCAAATTATTTCTGATGAGGGAAGGATGAATTTGCACAATTCTATGCAACCTTAGTTATTTCTGAAATATTATTTTTCACTTTTAGGTTATCCTAGAAGAATATCTTAAAACTTGAATTGGTGTAAACAATCTGCTAACTAATACTTGGAACTAAGTGGTCATGTCACCCATGTTGAAAGGGGATACGGTGGCACAATGGCTTAATGATGCTGGAACTGCTGGCGAGAAATGGTCTGCACTCCAGTGGTTTGAGTCCAGCTCTGAGAGATAGAGTGAGCTCCCATAGCTCGACCCCTAGCTCCTTGCCCATCTAGCAGTTGGGAGGCATGCAATATTGCAAGTAGATACACCAGAGGGAAAAATCAAGAGGCGTCTGTGTGTGTGAAAAAGCAGAAGCCGGCATTGGTCCTGGCAACATGAGGTGAGGCAAGGTGAGACTGGAAGAGGAGCTTGGAACAGCTAACAACCTGAGCACTGCTAGTCAGTTGTTGTAAGTTCCTTCATCTCTGCTGCGCACCACAGACAGCACACAAGCACCAGACAGAATGAACCAGTAATTTAGGCCCTCAGGACTGCACTGTGTCTAGCATGTAGATTTCCCCAGCATTGTATGCCATATGCTAAATAAATAAATAACCTATGTTGAAAGAACCTTTCTAGTTAATGATTTTCACATTTAACATTAAATGGATCATAAGGTGTTTACTATACCTGTGTTTGTAGAGGTAAAATGCAAACCCTGATAATATTAGAGCAAAGAAGGGTACCAGGATGGCAGCTGCCACAGAACTGCTATTTGTACCATAGCTGTGATTGGAGTGATCGGCATCCACATTTAAAGGACCTGAAAGTTGAATAAACACAGTCAACACTGTATTTTCAGGAAAGTGTGTGTGTGTATATATATATATAAAACTGACAGAGGGAAATTTGAGAATCAGAGTTTCTTCACCCAGGTTTGTCCAAGGGGGAAACATCTTTTGAATTCTGACCCCTACAAGAATTCTATTTTCATTATCCTGGGATCAAAGAGTAAGATGCAAAACAATCTGGTATGGTCTGTTAGAAATGCAAGAGATACACTAAATCCTTGGTAGATTTGAAACTGAAACTTATTTTCTTTTCATTTCAAAGACATGGAAAATTTCAAAGAACCTAAGTGATTTAAATGGCACAGAATGCTCTCCATCATCAAACGGAAACTTTAATAATTTGTAAAAGTATTTTAGGCTGCAATCAATATAAGTAAGTCCCAGTGAACATAATTGGGGCTTACTTTTCAATAAACATGCATAGGATCGCATTGCTAAAGCACTAGGATAAAATCATCATCATACATTATCTATGCCTCATAAATATTTATACTGAGAAATTTTATATAAACAATCTGCAGTTAGGTTGCAGTGGCATAAAAAATGAAATAGCTGCATTACAATGTTGAAATGGATATATAACATCACATTTTATCTAATATAGGTGAATTATAAATTTGATAAAAATTCAGCAAAGCAAATATAACTATTTGTTTTAATTGCTCACTCCCTGAATGAGGTAACATAATTGAATGGGAGTGACATACAATACACTATGAAATGTTCAAAAGGCATTCTTACTTTCTCTTTGGAACATAAATTTTCCAAAATCTTTTCCATGTATATCACCTTGATAAGTAAATACACCTCTTTCAAGCCCAGATGATACCTGAAACAGAAAGAATCTATCTCAAACCAATTTGTTGACTGAATAAACTCCACAATTCACAATGTTATTAATTCATCCATATTTCATATTATTTATTTACTTATCTATTCATTCAATTAACATTTTCAGTTAACATTTTTTTCAGAGATGTATATTTACTTACATAGCCATCCAGTGCCCACTTGTCCTTTTCAAGCTTGTTTACAAAACTTTCTTTAGGATTTTTAACATGATAGACTTTCAGAAGCAAATGAGCTTCTTCTTTCTTGTAAGTGCCTATAAAGGATTATTTGAAAGCAATTTTATATAACCATATATATTCAAGAAATCCGTATGTGAAATAAGATTAATTACCCTTTCAACTTCATTTACATAAAATGAGGACTAATTAGCGATTGCTATGCAAACTTGTGTAAGAAGGCAAATAGAATCCCTACTTTGTTGCAGTAAAGCTTCTAAATTATACATATGTTACATATGAATGTCATGGCAATATTTTTATAACATACCCTAATAAAGTTGTGGGAATGATGAAATCAGCAGGACATATGACATTTTACTTACTTATACGATTGCCCTATCACATATAATTCTGGCCTTCAAATATTACGAAGTCCAAAATACAAGTATTAATTTGCCCAAATTAAATATGAACTGGACTTGTGAGTTTGTAGAATGCTTTTTCCTTTATTTCTAGCACTTCAGTAAAATACTTATTCCTTTTATATTATGCAAATGTGGTACTTTCAAGCTGAATATTGATTTACAAAAAGTACACAGAATTTTTATGTTTAAATTCAGAAACCTAGCTGTCATTTTAAATTTATGCTATTGAAAAGACAAGCCATTAAAAAAAAAGTAGTTGCATATTAACCTAAAATTATTAATGGCCAACTGAAGCTGAAACCTTTTAAATATGACATATTTCACATAAATGATTACATTATTAGAAAAAAAAATCCATGTTTTATCATTCTTATTAAAAAGGAATTATTCAAAATTAAAATGGGCTGCCAAGTCCCCAAAGAAAATTATAACTATGTATACCCAATTCAAAATTCAAATGGAAATTGCAGATACTGAAAGTCATAATAAAACTGAACTACAGACTTTAGTTCTACCTAAAAAACTAACTTAGTGTGTTAGGAAATCATAAAGTTCAAACTATAGCAATACAATTGTTAAAATTTAGTTTCCATTTGTTTTGTTTTGATCAAGCATCTGATGATTTTGCCCACTTGATAGACACCTTTTTCAACACACACACACACACACACACACACACACACACACACACGAAGATTGCAAGTCATGGTCATGTGAAGTTTAAACTACTGTGTGTGTTTTGTTTAACGACTGCACGAAGGACTGCTAGAACTGGCATCACTAAGTGGGGTGATTACATGATGTTTTGCTTCACAACTGCTTTGCTTAGCGATAGAGTTTTCAGTCTCAATTAAGATTGTTAAACAAGGACTACCTGTATATCCATGAATGTTCACCATGACTCTTTTATCAGGATATCATTTGGATAGCTTCAATGACACATGTCCGATTTTTAATCTCACCTGATAATTTAAGTTGCATGCTGGATGCATCGATGAAAGTAGCATTCACCTTGCTGCTTGTAGCATTGAACCAGTCAACTGTAAGAGTTGCAACTTGTCTTTTCCCTAGATGCTCATAAAACCCCTTCCACAGTGAATTTATAAAAAATACATCAGAGGGAACTGAAGAAAAAAGACAAAAGGAAATCACCTTGATATACAAACAGATGCCTTTTTTAAATTCAACAAGTTATTCAGTACATTATTATAGTCGGCACACAAGTGGTTCCATAACTGGTAATATATGTCAATCTGCAATATTAATGTATCAATGATAACACTTTTAGTAAACCTCGATGTATAAAAGTTTCTGTTGTACCATGAATAATTTCAAGTTATAGTAAACTAATTTCATGCATAGATTCCAAGTCCCTTCAGTTTCTTAATTTAAAACTCTGTTTTTCCCATTTTCACAGTATTCCCTTCCCCAAAATATGCATGGTTTTATACCCGCACAAACACACACACACGTTTTCTTCCCTTGTATTCCTTTGAATACATAATTTTGCCCAATATACATATTTCTTTCTAAAAAAAATGTCTCCATAATGAATAGATAGGTAGGAAAATGCCAAATTAACTAAATCTGTTTTAAAATAAATCTCAAGAAACCACTCTCTCTTTCCCTATTTCAATCTTTTTTCCAGCTCGCCAAAACGATACCAGGAAAGAGCTAACTTTTAAAAAGTTGTGAGCACATTGGTCATTGTAATGAAATGTTTTTGAAATAATGTATTGGAACAATATTACATTTTTAGTTAAGAAAAACATTAATCCTCTAGAAAAAAATAGCTCAAGGCAATTTGAATGCATTCTTGACAAACAGTAGACATGGTTAAATCCCATTTATTTCATTTTGTATCATACATGAAAAATTGGATATTGGCACACAGTTTAATATTTTTGGGAAGAATTAATGTGACGTCTGACTCTCATGCCTATAATAAAACAGTGTCCCCTGTTCTGGTTACTCTCATGGTAACTTTGTTGTTTAAAATATAGGGCAGCTTATTTGCCAGCCTCTTTTCCTCTTGGTGGTAAGGTGACCAAGGATTCTTGATTTTCTTTCATTATTTGGGAGACAAGCAAAAGAGAAATCTCTCAGTCAGCAAGGAAATAGGTGGATTGTAATGTAACATGGTATCAAATATATTGTGCAAATTAATTACTATTTAATCTCAGATTTTAGTTTTGTTGGTAGGTGAGAGAGACAGGAAGCACATTTTGTTTAAAGAATAAAAAGACACATTGCACATTCAACACTGAAGACACACTGAAAGCATTGTAAGGTTATAACACCACTGAAAAGAATGCACAGGTAGCCGGATAATTATGAACACTAGTCTTGTGACATGAATTTTTTTGTAGTATTATGAGCTAATTAGCCCTCAGGCTGAAACATCTAGGTGAGAATTATATAAGCAGACTTGAGAAAGTTAAATTCTTACTCTGTCTTAGCATTGATATATATTTCACTGGTACCTGGGTAAGCTACAGGACAGAGAAAACTTCATTGGGCAATGAAAGTAAGTGCTGCTAGTGTTGTTATTTTGTTTTGTGAGGGCTCACGGAGTCTCCAAAGCTAAGAACTGTACGACAAATAAGCAATACTACATAAAGTCTCTGAAATCTGCCAAAAATTTAGCTTTTTCATATAAAATCTTTTTAGGTGGAAATAGAAAGATTGTTCAAATCACAAGCTCTTAGGTATATATAAATATAAATATAAATATAAATATAAATATAAATATAAATATATTAAATTAATTTCTATTTAACTTTGTGCAATTTTGTGTGAATGCCATCTGTGTATACACCACAACACTTCCAAGCACCCTGGTAAGAAGGAAGAAAGAAGGAAGATCTATGGGTGTTGTTAAACATCCTTTGGGATAAGAACATATTTATGGTTAGTGTTTTGTTTTCTCGTGTGATGGCTTTTAATCTATAATTCGTTGAACCAAAATTAAATAATTTCTGAAAAGTTTTTTTTCTTTAAGAAAAGTTAGGAAGAAGAGACTCCCAAAGATTACTGTGTTGCAAGACAAAGGCCTATTTATAGAATCAACAGTCAAATTTAGAATTTAAATTTGTTATATTTCAATTTCAGATCACAAATTTCAGTAGAAGCTTTCCATTATCAAATCATGGCTGATTTGCACATTACTGTCACATGGTATTTTTGCCTGTGAATCCTGTAAATCCTCCTCTGAGGCCAGGGTTATAAAGGGTTAAGCAAATCCAGGAGAAACTGAAATTTAAAATTGAACAAATTAAAATATGCAGCATTATGAATTTGATTTTTAAAATGCACTTGCTTTTCTCTAGCACACTATTTATAAGATGGAAACAGAATATTGTTTACATATGACACTGTTGTTGTTGTTTAACTCCTACTTTTATGATAAGGCTCTCCATTATAGTACATCGTCTGATATAAAGCAATCGTCTCTCTAGATTCTAATATATAACATATGGATCTTTTAAAATCTACTTCTAGATTTTAGTTTCCCGAAATTAGTTTCTAGTTCTAGAACTAATGCCATCTAGTTTTGATGATGATAAAATTATGCATTGGCTGTGCATAAGAATGCATTGGGGAAACCACATAATTGAAGGTATTCAGTCTATCTAGCTACCTAGCCATGCTGTACAGCTCATCTTTTTTGTTATGCATTAGAATAGCCTAATTTATTTCAGGCTTCTGAACAAGCCAGGAAAAGGAACCAATGTTTTGAGAGTTGTATTAAGGTTAAATATAGGGAGGGGGTCTTTAACATGGCATCTTTTTTTCAAGCTTACAAGGGGGTGGGGAAAAGATCTGGCTGTATTAATAAGCAGTGAAAGAATTGCACAATGTGCTTATATGAGGTTCAGAGTATTTTTTTAAATCACTTTTTAATCACTTAGAGCTCTATATATCATAATAGAATAAAAGAGTTAGAAGGGAGCTTGAATGTCTTCTGGTAAAACCCCTGCTTGGTCCTATATCATGCTGGACAAATAGTTGTCCAATCTCTTCTTAAAACCTCAGTGTTGGTGCACTGAATGCAACCTGTTTCACTGATTAATTGTTCTTACTGTCAAGCAATTTCTCCTTAGTTCTAGTTGAATCTCTCTTTGGTAAGTTTCCATCCGTTACTTCTTGTCTTGCTCTCAGGTGCTTCAGAGAATAGGTTGTCACCCTCTTCTTTTTGATATTCAAATACTGGAAGACTGCTTTCATGTCACCTCTGATCCTTCTCTTCGTTAGACAAGACATACTTAATTCTTGCAACTTTTCATCCTATGTTTTAGCTTCTAACCCTCTAATCATCTTCCTTGCTCTTCTCTGGACTCCTTCTGGGGTCTCAATATCTTGTTTATATCGCAGTGACCAAAACTGGATGCGGTGTTCCAAGTGTGATCTTACTAAAGCTGTATAAAGCCGGACTAACACAGCACATTATCTTGACACTCTGTTGATGCTGCCTAGAACAGTATTGACTTTTTTTTTTTGGCAGCTGCAAGCCACTGTTTGCTCATCCTTAAGTGTTTTTTTTGCTAGGACTCCCAGATCCCTTTCACATTCCTTCCAAACAGAAAAGTTTTGTATGTGGGTAATGAAAATACCCCCAAATAATGCCAAAATAATGGGTACCTTTTTTTAAAAGTGCAGTTTCAGACAACTGAGCTTATATTCCAGTATTTAGGTAATTTTTTATATCAGTGATGAAGTGTTCTGATAAAGGCTAGAAGTATTTTTATTGTATGAGAAACTGCTGAAGAATTTAAGGTGCTTAGTTCTAAAACTGTTCTCGTATACAAACCTGGTGTTTTAGTTACTGTCTCATTAACTTCTCTCACTCCTTTACCTACAAGTAAAAAGACAAATTATCATTTTATGAACATATTTTTAATTGTTGATACATAATGCTTGATTGAGGCAATTGTGTGTTTTTTGATACACCTATTATTTATGGCAGACATAGCTAAAATCTGTATTTACATATTCAGACATAGTTCTGTATACTTATCAGAAACAAATAATTCAAGTCCAAAGTTTGCATCATGGCAAGTTTGTTGATGGTGGGGATAATTGCTGCTCTCATTTCTAAAAAAAATAATTGTTATATCAACCACAGTGCTGTAACAGAGAGCCTTAAACTAGTAATGATGAAGGTGTACATGTACAGGTATGTCTTTATACACATTGAAAACTATAATTAAATTCTATTAAACTAATGACATAATTATAAACCAGAAACAGCCAGGACTATGATCGTTTTTCTTACTATGCACCAGTGGTTGGAAAACCTCTTGGTAATAGTATTATATAACAAACAATTCAAGTTTGTTGCACTGCATATGCAAATGTTTTATCTTGGAGTGCCTCTCCTGCTAATCTTGTAGCAGTATAATTTGATGCATCGTGGCTCACAATAGCCAATGACATGTGCTTAGGAATGTAGACTATGACTAGATGGGAAAGAGGACTTCCTGAAGTGCAACAAGGAAAAATAGGCAGGCATTGAGGAAATAGTTCTGCCTTATCATGTTCCTATTTGGAAAGGGCCAGCATTTTAAGCACAGTAATAAACAACTCTATGTATTGAATCTAGAAAGCATGGAGCTATAAAGAGCAATTCTTATCAAATCCTGTTTGCTTATATGTCTACTTTTTAAAAAGATACATATAGATTTATAGGAAAGTTTGTTCGTTTCTCATCAGGTGAAAAACATGTAACCTCATATTTATTTTACAAGTGGAGTTCTTGCAGATCTTCAGAGGAAGTTTATTTACATACTGTATTATATGCACATCAAATAATAAAAGACACACATGAAAAACTAAGACAGTGACATAGAGATTAGTAATGTATGTGTTGGATTAAGACTCAGCAACCTATAGCTCTGCAGATACTCCTGAATCCTTAACTCCACCAGATGCACCATGGCCAATGTTTGGCACTCCTAGAAAGCCATAGGTTGCTCATTCTTTGCACATACCAAATAATGTTTTCACATTGTAGTACATGATGGCTACTTATTTCTCATCCTTCTATAAGAGGGAGACCACATGAAGACTTTCAGATTATCCAGCTCACTTATAGGAACCTATAGCAAGCAACATCAAGAACAGTGGTGATATCCTTCTGAAGTAAGCTGGACTTTACCATAGTAGATTGGAGTATGATTGTTATATGATTCTTGACAAGCCAACAGCTATACGTAAAAAGCTGTTTTCCTCCTTAAATGGAGACATACAATCAGTTTTGAGAGAGATACATTCTAAAAGTGGTCTAAGCTACAAGTCAAGGTGGCAGAATCAGAATCCCCTTTCTTTAAAGAAGCACATTTCCATTATTAGGCCTATATAGCACTAAAAGACATTAGGAAGACAGCATGAGTAAACACAAACCAACATATGAGACTTTAGGGTGTTGCTTGACAATAAAATATTCCGCTTACCATCTTAGAGAAAGAATGCACATGCTTAAAAGGCACATAAAATGGCATGTTTATTAATTAGAAATGCAAATGAGTAAAACCTATTTAGGAGAAAGTTCAAAATAAGAACATAAGCAGTGCCCTGTCCATGTAGTCCACCAATCTCTTCTCACATTAGTCAACGAACTACACAAGGAAGATGTGCAAATGCCTTCAGAGGCAGTCACACTACCATTAAGGCCAATTGCCACTGATTCCCATGACTTTCATGATTTTATCCAGAATTTTGGAAGCCAGCCGAACTATTAGCTGACACTCATTTTGTGGAAGCAAATTCTAAAGTTTAAAGTTTTTCTTTTTGTGTAAGGATGGTTCCAAGATTCAACTTAGAGTAATCTCTGGTTCTTATACTTTGGAAAGGTGAAAGCATCTTAATCATGTCCATTTTATCCACATTGTGCACAATTTTATACATCTCAATCATGTGCCCTCATTCACCTTCTTTCCAGACTAAAAAATACAAAATGTTCCAGCCTTTCCTCATACAGAAGCTGCTTCAGCACTTTGATCATCTCAGTTGCCCTTTTCTGAACTATATCATTTATTCCAATATTCTAGAGGTATTCACACTGTTGATTTACACTAAGGGCACTATAATGTTGGCATCTCTATTTTCAATATCATTTCTAATTATCCCTAACAAGCTTTTGGTCTTTTTACAGCAGATGCACACCCTGTTGAAACCATCATTAAAATGTTTAGCATTACTCCAAGAGCTCTTCCCTCATCAATCACTGTTATTTCTGATATAATTAGTTTGTATGAGTAATTAATATTTTGACTCCAATGTGCATTAATTTATTCTTGT
The DNA here is from genome assembly GCF_049901715.1 of Pseudonaja textilis. Classification (NCBI taxonomy): domain Eukaryota; kingdom Metazoa; phylum Chordata; class Lepidosauria; order Squamata; family Elapidae; genus Pseudonaja; species Pseudonaja textilis. Next base: position 125,945,073 of record NC_141990.1, on the reverse strand, counting down.
TAATATTGAATGGCATTTGACATTTTGATGTCCATTTCTTTATTGTGCAGAGATACTTATTGCTTTTGTCACTCTGAACAGTTTTATGCCACTGGTTAACTTGGTTGATCATGTCCAATTCCAGAACTTTTACAAATACTTTTACGAAGCATCAGTCCCCTAGACAAAAGGTAAAGAAAAAGAATCCTCTTATTTCAATACTTTTTTGGATGGAGGGGAACTGTTTTAAATCTGAATTTTAACCCTTAGTCTCTCACAAGGGCTGGAACACGAAGTTGAATAGCGAGCCCAAGTTAGAAAAACCCTCAGAAACTTCACCAAGCATATGGATAAATCTCCTCCAAAGTTTCATATTTAACTCCTTCTCTTCATTGTTCTTTTTTATGGCCAATGTCTACCCAAATTTCTCTGGCTAGAACTTTCTGATTCACTTCTCTGATCAGCTCCAGATATCAGCCTTAATAGACTTAATTATGCATGATATGTGAGTGTCTATGAGTATAATTCTGAGTAATGCCATTTGACCCTAAAAAGCCACCTCAAGATCTTGAGGAGTAACTTTGAGGAGACTGTTAAAGAAGACAGATTGACCCCACCCCCCAAAAAAAAGAAAAAGAAAAAAATATATCCTGAAAATAGATTCTGAAAAGGCAAGGAGAAGTTATGAGATAAATTGTCCTATTTCCCTCAGCTATCATCCACAAATCGTTGCCCAACCAACTTAAGAGGAAGAGACTGAGGCCTGCAACTACCATTAAATCTAAGACACATAGCCCAAGACAGGTTATTAAATTGATGCCTTAATTGCAATTTAAGAAACATAATTATCAGTATTTTTTTTAGCAAGGATATACTAAGTTCTTTATTCAGTTGAATGTTATTCTGCTTCACCCATCTTGCTCCTCCACTTACATAAATCCTAGTTCCTGTTCCTTATAATCCAATTTTATTCATTTGTTTTCTACTCATTCCAGCTCTGCTTTCAGGAACTTGATGGAGCAGTGGTATAATGCATAGTTTTACTCGGAATGGGACAATTCACTATGGACTACTCGCTACGGGACAACCTATCAGGGAAAATTTTATCAATTTAATTTAATTATTTAAAATAAATTAAAAAATATTTTAATTTTTGTCATTCACATTTCCTTTCCCTCTTCCTTTTGTATCCTTTATAAATGATTCTATTCCACCATTTCTTTGATATTAGTGTAACTCTTGTCCCACACTGAGTTCTCATGGCAAGTTGACCGTGATGTCCGATGGTGAGTTGGCCATGGAAAATTAGTTGAGGTGAGTTGGCCATAGTGAATTGTCATAGACCCTAATTTAGTATCAACTTTCCTCTTTCTCATTTGAGAATTTAAGATCCATAGTTGCAAATACCAGATGGTTTATGGAAAGTATTACTAGTATTACAAATGTGGTGGCTCTAATTTGCTACTTGTCTATTAATGATAATCAAAGATGAATCATTTGTTCCAAGCATAGTATTTATACCATCTTTGTCTTTTGGACAAAATCAATCATGTCTGCTTAGGCTTGTTCCATGCTCAAGGATAAATCAAGATATTTTTTCCCTACTGGCATCAAAATGCCACAAACATTTTTTTCTTATTATAAATGTAAAGTCTAAAAGTAGAAAAACAAGTAGGCAACATTTATTGCCAAAAGGAACAAATATTTTATTCCCAAAAGAAATTAGAATAACTTTATACATTGGCAGTTGTTCTTGAATCAATAACATTTATTTATCAGATTTATATTCTGCCTTTTATTCATAAGCTTATAGGCATACATTTATTTATCATTCCTCCTATTTATCTTTACAACAATTGTGTGAAAAATGTTCAATTGAGATACAGGTTATTCCAAAAGTCACTCACTAACCTACTTCTCCCACTCCTAGTCCAACATCTTAACTCTGACACTCTACTGGATAAATTAAACAATCCTTATATTTGTTAATATTAATTTTTATAGCTATAAAGCCCGTACACCTGAGCAATTATTGATAGTGGTTCCTTGAAATTCCATCTAAATCTCATGTTTTCTTAATTGGTAATATTAATACCTGAGACTGAAAGGAACCTGCTTGCAACTTTTCCAAGTAACAAATGTTGTTAAAAAACAGAAGCTGCATGCCTTCTAATAAAATGTGTTAATCTGAGAGACATGAGCTTTATGAGATACATCTAAATTGCTTCCTTTCACCTTCTCTGATTTCTAGAATATTAATACAAAGGAAGAGGAAAGGGACAACATACATTCATAGATGTATTTTGCAAAATTGCTGACTGATGTGATCAAAATTTCTACCTGCTCAGTATCCACAAAATGTCTTAAAACAATTATACTTTCTCAGCATGGAAAAACATTCAATAACTAAAGCAAAGTGAAAGACATAATTACTCCTCAGAACTTGCCTTATTTCTAAAAATATTTGTACATTTTGATCACCTCTCCATCAGTGTAGTAGTTCTTTTTGTAAAACATCAGCCAATAAAATCCCCCCTTTACCCCTCGTTTCTCCTTACTGAGCAGAAATTTTAGTAAGTCAACATTTCACTGGTGATATTTCTGAGGTAGCAACAGAAAAGAAGAGGGTCTTCTGCCCTTGGAATCTAAGCAACTCCAAGATGCCTCAACAGCTCATGACACTCTTTGCCAAAGTTTCCCATGCGGTGGCCAGTCCAAACAGATTAATACCCATTATATGCTAGTATTGCAGAATATTTAATTAATAAGTTAATATTATAGATATTAAGTTAATATTATTAACTTCTATCTTCAATATAGAAGACCTTTGTTTTCATTATTTTGTGTCTCTATGTTTCAGGAAGATAATATATATCATGATTATATTATGAGATAGATAGATAGATTAGATAGATAGATAGATAGATTAGATAGATAGATAGATAGATAGATGATACATTTTAAATAAATTAGAAGTGAGTCTTATAAACTATTAAACCTTAGCATTAATTTATCCGTGACTTACTTTTACAAACAGGTGATTTTCCTGTCCATTTCATGTCTGGTTTACATGTCCGGTGTTCTGATCCACCAGCAAGAAAAAATCCCGGCTGACACGTATATACCAGAGTGTAGCCTAGTGTAGGTAGATCTATTGCTTTTACATCTACATTCGCTGGTGTCTCTGGCTGTCTGCAACCATGAGCTGAAAAAGTTTAAAAAGCTATTGAAAATATTCTAAAAAAACAGGAGAAATTAGGCCATTGGTAGGATAAGTGACAAACATTTTATTACTTTACACTTTTGCTTGGAAAAACATATTATTAGCATATCATTGGTTTTTTTGTAATATTTTTTTTTATTTTTATATTTAGCATATCACTGTTATGTATTTCTCTATGCTGTTAATAAAGAAACAATGCACTGACAATCATTAGGAGGTAAGAAGGAAAAAGAGAAGAAAAAACAGTCTGTTTAACTGCAGTTATAGCTCTTGAATTGGCTGTCTGTGCTTCCACAAACAGGCTTATTATTCTTTTGAAAACATTCTGAACCAAAATTTTCCTGGTGGTCCTTGACTGCTCCACCTGACTGTACATGTCTGAAGAAGCTGCCTAAATTTCTTTGACAAACACCTCCCCCACCCATCCCCAGTCAATAGGAGAATCATGCAAATGAAAAGGCTATTTAAAGCATTCTAGTTACAGGCAAGCAACCTGCTTTCCTTTATTGTGGTCTCTTGTATCACCTACAAGGAAGACTAGCAAAGAATGCTGAGGCAATTAATGAAGCAAGCATCAAAGCAGCCTGGATAATGAGGCAGGAAGACAAAGATTGATGGCTAGGACCAGTTATGTCTTACAAAGCTATTGTCCAATCAGAAAGGCCCCACATGGAATGAAATGTATTAATCTTTCTTAAACAGATAATTCTCTCTGAAGGAACTGACAATCCTTGCTGTGAAAAACTATAAAGTAGAAGCAGCAGCATTTATATAAAGTTCACCAAGTAGCTAAGAATCGGAGTAGTCTTTAATGAAGTGCTTGGGGAAAAAATATATCAGCAAAATGATATCATATTAAAGTGAAAAGTGAAATTATGAATAGGAAGGCAATATAGGGGTAAAATATTTCCTTGTACTTAAGGAATACTATACATAAGGGATCAATCCTGAAAGCTCTCTACTCACTTGCTCAGTGTGGTATAGGATTTTCTTAAAGAGAAGCCAGCTTCATCAACAAAAGGCATAAGATGGATGAGATAATAGAAATAATCAAAAAAAATTGTACTGGCATTATGGAAGCCTTCTAAAAATTACCTTTAAAATAGTTTGTCTGAAGTATGAAAAGCACTAATCACTGCTAAGTAAATTTTTTAAGAGATGGAAGATTTCAAATGCTAAATTTAAAGAGCTGATAAAATCTCAAATCAATTAATGATAGAAAAAGAGCAATGAAATAGGAAAAAAAGCAAAAACTTTCACTAGTTTCAAAAGGCTTCCATATTGATGGTTTCTGTACAGCTCTAAAAATAGTCTTTGAGCCACTGAGTCCAAATCTCAGCGTAACATGGAATTCCTTGGTGCATTGTATGTAGCAGAACGAGTTGTGATTGTCTCTCATTTCACTCATGTGACAACTCTACTTTGCAGAGGTTACTGCTTGACTTTTGGGAGCTATTCAGAGTGCTGGTTTCATGAACAAGGCAATGTCTCCTTCTGGAAGAAGTGCATTATCTGCAGCCACCCCTATCCCTGAATTTTATTTCTAGGTCCTAGCTCTTCAGGAAAGATCTGAAGATTTTGATATTTTAACAAGCCCTGGAACAGGGTGCTTTATGAACCCACTTGGTATATATTGTTTCTCCAGTATGGGTATTTAACATTTTCTTATTGTTTGCTTAAAGCAGACTTAGACGGCTTTAAATTGTTCTTTAGTCTTTGTACAATACTTAGAATTGCTTTGGCAATTGATATTAGTTAAATACATTAATAAACTTAACTTCTGAGAAGTAAGCTCTCCAATCAAAATAATGCATACAATAGTCTTCCTGAGAAGATTCTGAATATCCAAAACCTGACCAAAGAAAAAATGCTTTTAATGCCTGCAATGCTGTTGTTACTTAGGAACTGGTCAGCTGATGGATGTTGAATCTGGAAGCTGTTGTCTCTCAGATTAGATTCAATCAACAAAGTTGCATAAAATGGGACAGGTTTCCCAACTCACAAGCTCATTGGCTTTGATGTGGAAAAGCCAGTCTTTACCGAAAGCCATGCCTTGAATTATACAGCTAGCCACTGGGGTACAATCTAAGTCAATTAGCAACTGGCTCCAATTATTGTAGCAACAGGTTATCTTGAGAAATGTTCAAAAGATGCCATAAAATTGATCCCTAGGAAAACATAACCTGATTTATATACTAAAGATGCCTTTTTTCCCCATAAAGACAAGAAATGCCCAGTTCTTCCCTCACTGAATACTTTGGTATCCAGATAACCCGGCCTCTATTTTTTTTCTGCAGGACCCTGCCTCTTCTCCTTTCCCACAGTTGTATCTGATTACCTTCCTGTCCAAGAAGCTCAGAGAAAAATGAATCCAATATATAGCTGCTATATACGCTATGATGCATAGAGGCCAGTCAAGGAATAAAAGAAAGTCTTTTCATTTTTTATATAAAACCTACATAGATATCTCTCCAAATGCAGAAAACCTACATCTCATTGAATGCCTGCTATTATTTGGTATCTAGGAAGTTGATACCATCAACATAGCATAGGGTAGCTTAATGTTCCCCCGTTTCATTATTTTGTCATCAGGAAAATAGTCACAGAATAGGGCTGTTCTAGGCCCATGGGGTATATTCTTTAGCAATGATTAGATGAAGCCTCAGTGCTGCAAAGCTGACATTGATATCACAAGTATTTCTTCATGGTTGCAATTGCACTGGTGGTATGCAACATTTCTCTCACCACTGTAACTGAAACAGAAGGTTTTGTGCAATTTAATACTGATCTCTTCAATCATTTAGACTGCCTTTTCACCTTCCTACTTGGATAGCTGAACCAATATGAATGATTGCCTCATATCTGGTTTGTGGAGCCACAGTGGCTTAAGCCAGCTGGAATGGCCTTCGATCAAACAGAAAGACAAATATTGCCTATCTGAGGTTGGCAGCTTATTGACATGATTAACCCATTTTCTAAAGCTGCCTTCGAGGCCATAGAAATAAGCAATAGGATTGGCAGAAAACAATCCACTGAAACATTTCAAAAAACACCAATGAGAATCATGAAAACGATTAAAAATACAATGGAAAACATAATTGATATAAGTCAACTATTAGTCTACTCTCATAATAAGACAAAACATTCCCAGCCACAGTTAAAAAGAATACAGATAAATAAATCTTAAATCCTTCTAGCATGCATAGTGGGTAGGAGCATTCACCGACTAAGAAAACAATTCAGTTCAAGAATATCCGTGTGTGTGAATCACTGAGATTACAAAGAAGAAGCTAAAGTAATTAGACAGTGATCCATAATGCTGTTTGAGGATCTGTTTTCTCTCTGTCCATTTAAAAAATGATTTCTCTGCTAAATATATTTATTATCAACTACTAAAATAAGTTTCTACTATGTTACATTGGCTATAGCTGCACTGTAACAATATTTTCCCCTTTGTATTATGTTTGTAAACATTTTATTTGAAATAAGATAAAGCTAAGTTTAATTTTGTTTTCCATCAAAGTACTTTCTAAATATGCATTTTGATGGCTTCTAACAGACAGGAAATTCCAAAATACTGGGTGACATCCATTTCTCAGGATAAAAGATGTAGGCAAATTGGTACTGAATTGGGGAAGTAAAGCAAATATTTTACTGACAAAAAACCCCCCACCTTTGTTGCAACTGCATAGCTATATATTTACAACTTTATCTCCTCCCTTAATATTTTGTCAACATGCACTTGTATGCTAATATAGGGTTTTTTGAGAGAGAGAAATGAATAAATTTGAAGCAAACAAAAGCTAGGAAACCACAATTAAAACATGTATTGATAGAAATAATAAACAGATATTGATTGGGAGATTATCATGGAAAATATGTGGTCACTAAGAATCAGTAAGTTGACAATACTTAATCAGTTGGGAGACTTTTTAAGTTTTTATCTTCAAAGGAAAGATACCAAGAACTCAGAATTTCCAAATCTAAAGAGCCATACAGATGATTAGACTTGGGAAAGCTAAAATCTAAGAAATTTAGACTCAAGCAGTCACTGACTTCAATGGAAGAATTATAGACCATATGGTTTACATTTTATGCAAATATCCTTTCCCCACAAAACACCAGGATTATTTCAGATCCACTGGAACATATTAGGCAAATCAGTTTGTAGGTAATGTCAAATATTATAAAAGTGAATAATATCTTGCTTTTAGAAAAATGTTGGTGACTGTTTTGTTTTACTTACGAATACATTCAGGTTGTATGCCACTCCACGTTAAATTTGAAAGACAAGTTCTTGTTGTAGAGCCCTGAATATGATAACCCTTTCTACATCTGAAGAAGACCCTGCTCCCTACCTGAAAAATGAAAAGGAGAAATTATGGCAACTTGTTAAAACAAGTTATTTTTTAATAAGTTAAGTTATTAAGTTAAATATTAAGTATAACTCATAAGTAAATAACTGATTTTTACAGTCAATTTCTGTATAATGAACAGGTGCCTTTCTCCCCACTGCATGTTTACAGTAAGAAGTCTTCAGTAAGGAATAGACAAATGACATTTAAATCAAAGTCTGTCACAACATAATTACAACAAATGATAATCCCCCTTGTATTCAACATATAGCTTTTCCTCCCTCTTTCCCCCTTTTTTAGGGGTGGGTTTGTATTGGGTAGAATAAAGATAAGTGATTTCATCTCAAAGCAAGAAGGCTAAGTAATTATAATGGAAATATTTTCTTCAAAATAATGGGCTCAACAAAAAGAAAAAAGTAGATGGCAAAACTACCCTTTCCTACCCATCATACAGGCAAAGCTCACAGTGTCCTACCATTCTAAATAATAATATATAATAGGCACCAACAGTTTATAAGAAGCACATTGTATTCTTAATACTCTAAGGTCTTTGCAAAGTTATTGTAATAGATTTTAATCTATTCATGCATCTGCAGAAGGATAATTCTGTTGTTTATGTAATCAATGTCAATTCCTTGGTCTGTAACTCTGATATTACTTGGGGAGAAATGTGCTTTTACATTTTGATTGGGAATGTTTAATATAGTTTTATATTTAAATTTTCTACTGGAATTAATGGAGAAGATATCGTGAAAATGATGGAAGAGGCATTTCAAAATGTACTGTTGGACAACTGTAAGTTTCTATTATATTTACCTTTCTTTAGACACAATCTATGTTATTACTAGTATGAAAATATGCAGTCGTATCTGTATTTCCTCTATTATTTACAATATTTTTCCATATCATTTTGTATGCTCTTTTTCCTAATGCATGGATTTGATCTGCAGTTTTCTCTCATGCAAAACTTTAGCAAGATTTTTATATTTCAAGATAAATTACACTTTGATAAGTGCATTGCAAAACTCTGAGAAAGATGTTAATGAAAGAATTATTGAGATACAGTTCATGCATTAGATTGCAAAGCACAAATTAGGTCTGTTCATTTTGATATTTCAATTAAGCAAAGCTCTCCTTATTCTCAATAAAAATGATAAAGAATATTAAATGCTGATGAAGAAAAGATTAAGATGGCACAAGATGTAGATTTCTAGGGAAATCAAAATTGGTCATCCTAAACTATACAATGAGAGCCAATTTGATGTAATAATGGTGAAGACAACAGTTTAAAAATAGGGAGACTATAAGTTGTAGCTTCATTTTAGGCATAAACCTAAGTCACTGACTTTCACTCTAGAAAGAAAGTAATGGCAAACCACTTCTGAATATTTTGCTGTTGTCAGGAATCAACACTTACTCAAAGGCATATAAAAACATGCAAATACTCAAAATACAATAGCAAAAATAAACCCTGAAAAAATACCTCATAACCCGTGGAGCTATTCTGGATTCCATAATGTGGTGTTCCAGGGTCTGGGCAGCTGTTATGAGCAGGATCTGTAGTTGAAAACATATGAGGTATGACATGGATTAGTTTTAGTAGATTCTAATGAATAAGGTCATTTTAAAAATTATTTCCAAATTTTGAAAGAATTTGTGTACTTTCAAGCCATGACTGTAATAAAAATTGTATTTAATAAAGTGATAACAGAGAGTGGGTTGAATGGAAAATTAAAGTTATGTCTCTTAATTAATTCTAGACACACTTGTCATTGAATCAAGGACATCAGTGATTATGTAAGCATATAATGTAGAAGGAAAGTATTGGGATCAGATCACAGAAATTAATTGCTTTCTTTGTAGATCTCTAAACCCTACCAAATTATTTTGAAACAATCTCAAATCCTCCTGCACAATCTCTAGGTCGGGTCCAGCATGGACAAAGGAACAGGCACAGTTATAAAATCACTTACGTTAGCCTGATCAACACTTAGGGAATACAGGGAAGACTGTACAAGATATGGAAATAGCAGAGGTAGTATTCAACAGGTTCTGAACAGTTCTGGAGAACCGGTAGCAGAAATTTTGACTAGTTTGTAGAACTGGCAAATACCACCTCTCTGGAGATTTTACAGTATCCTTTGCTTGCTACGCCCACCAAGCCACGCCTATAGAACCAGTAGTAAAAAAATTTGAATCCCACCACTGGGAAATAGGCTTCCCTCAATGGTACAATGTATTGATCCCTTTGAACATTTGACCACTTGTTTAATCCTAGTGGCACAGAATCTGTACATATGTTTATATGTGTCTTTAAACAAAACTTCTGCATGTGTCAGCATAGGATATTGTTATCAGCTGATCAAGTTCTGGTTCTGTTATCCTCAGAAGGGCACCTTGAGATTTTATTTATTTTTATTTTATGTATTAAACTTATGTGCTGTCCATCTCGCCTAGAGGATGACAGAGGAAACTTAGGAATCCAACAGTGAGTTCCCACTGAAGGAAAGAGTGGCAGTGACTGCTGGTTTCCCCTGTGATGCTCTGCTCCACTTCATGAGGGCATGCAGGTTTACAGAAGGAAGAATTAGGAAAGAATCACTGTCAGTCTCACATTGTGAGTAGAACTTTATTGAGGTCAAATTTCTGATCAACTTCAACAATAATATTAATGATGCTAATATTAACAAAAATAAAGGCAAAAGTAACAAAATGCTAGCGCCTTTCAGCTGTAACAAAATGTACATGTATTTAATAAAAGTAGTACTTTGTTAAAAAGAAAAAAATGTTCTGAAGCTGTGTTGATTTAATCAGGATATATTCTAGTCCAGGGGGTGCGTCACACACAGGCCACCCCCGTTCCACAAATGGGAAAAATGTCACAAAGCATCATATGACGCCACGAGCTTGACACCCATGTTCTAGTCAATGTTAAGGAAGAATTTTGTAATATGATTACTCCAATAAAAGAGAGTATTTGTAGCTAAGGGTTGAACTGTGGGGTCTTTGGAGCTCTCTGAGCTTGGCTGTTTTCTTGCAGACGTTTCATTAGCCACCTAGGTAACAAAATCAAAACTGATTTTGCTCTCTATTTATACACAAGTGGCTTGCCCTGTCAGTGTTGATGGGAATATTTTTGGTGATTCCTTAATTTGGCTGTTGTTGACTGAGTTGGTAATTGGTATAAAATTATTATTATTATGGGATCTAGCAACAGGAATGCCAATCATTATTATAAACAATTATAAAGGACTGCCTGGGGACAAAGTGCTCTGAATCCTATAAGAGAAAGAAGGAAATAAATTTTGGGGTACAAAGGAACACTAAATATTCTTATGTACAAAAATTCTTTATACACTTATTTATAGTAATGGTGATATTTTACTAGGTCCTGGTAATTTCCAGGGCATGGTATTTGCAATTTTATAAAATAGAATTAGGATACACAACTGCATATTTATTTGATCTTCACTGGGATATACAGTATAATGGACTTATTTACAAAGCAAATCTTAAAGGTTTCAGCAATCAGGAGGCTGTGAGTCTAACACAAGGCTTTTTTTAAAAAGTACTTGAACAATCAAGGGACTTTTAGCTTCATCAGCAGTTTGACTAGGCATCTGCTAATGGGAAAATAAAACAATATTCCTCCAGAAGAAATAATGATATAATTTTTAAAGTACCTGTAGGACTACCTTGAAGCTATAGCAGTTTAAAATAAGACAGGGTCATTTTTGAGGAAGTGCTGTTTACAAAGGATTATTATTATTATAAAACAGTTTGTCTTAGAATATTTAATTAAAGTTTGGATTTACTTCAACATCACCTCCCTGTGAGAATGAATGTCCAAATATTTGTGTGCTTTGGTATTACCCTTAAACAGCATGTCTATAAATCAAGAAAGAAATGCTATAGCAGGGTTACAACCCTTTTGTTGTGAGTCCAATCAACCACAACCAGTTTATTATTATGGTAAAGAGAAATGTGTCATACAACCCTCCTGAGACTATAACATCTCATATTGCAGGTGGAAATTTTAATGTTTGAATCTGTCCTGTGAGAGAACATACAAAATCTTCCTCTCGTGACACCATAAGATTTTAAAACATACTGAATTTCTTCAATGTCTTCATGACATTTTGAAACAGAATTATATCTTTTTTGTTGAATGAGTAGATTGGTTTTATGCTGAAAATAAGAGGGAGCATCTGGTAACTTTGATTTGTACCCTTTAATTTATGTGTTGATCTTAAGAATATTTTTCTAGCAGTATAGGCTTGGTACTCTCTCCGCTCCTGTTCAACATTTAAATGAAGCTGCTGGGTGAGATCATCTGTCACCATACACTGAGGTATCACCAATATGCTGATGATACTCAGCTGTATGTCTCAACCCATGGTGAGTTAAGTGTTGCTGTGTCCTCCCTCTCACAGTGCCTGGAGGCTGTTAGGGGCTGGATGGAAAGCAATGGGTTGAAACTAAACTCTTGCAAGACCGAGGAGCTCTGGGCTTGGGGTTCGTTGGCTCAGGGAGAATTGCCACCTTTGATCTTGGATGGGATGGCACTACCCCAAACAGACCCTGTGTGTAATCTATGGGTTTTCCTGGACTCATGCCTCCTGCTCAAAGAGCAGGTGGCAGTCATGGCCAGGAGGGCTTTTGCACAACTGTGGGTTGTGCACTAGTTTCTCCCTTCCTGGACCAACAGTCTCTACTCACAGTCACTCATGCCCTAGTCATTTCCTGTCTTGATTATTGTAATGTGCTCTACATGGGGCTGCCCTAGAAAAATATCTGGAAACTCCAGTTGGTGCAAAATATAGCAGCCTGCATGGTTTTGTGCAGACCCCAGTGTGCACATATTTCACCTCTCCTGTGGGCATTGATTGCCGATTTGCTTCCAGGTGCAATTCAAGGTGCTGGTTGTCACCTTTAAAGCCCTTCATGGCTTGGGACCAGGTTATCTGAGGGACCGTCTCTTGCAGTCACATCTATATGACCCATCAGAGCAGGAAAGGCAGGGAATGCTGTGGGTTCCATCCCTGAGGGAGATATACCTGGTGGGACCCAGAAGAAGGGCCTTAGCCATGGTGGCTCCTTCTCTCTGGAACCTCATTCCCCCAGAGATTAGAATGGCTCCCACTCTAATACTCTTCTGGAAGGCACTGAAGACCTGGTTCTGCCAGTAGGCTTGGGAAACCCAGAGTGGGATGGAGCCCATCAAATGGCTTGTGTTATCTGTTGTCATCGGAGCAGGGGTTGGGAGTTGGGGATGATTTTTCCTCCCAGATTTTGTTCTATTATATTTTTAAATTTATTTGATTCTTTTTGTTAGTTTTTTATTATTATTATTTTGTTTTAAATATAGTTTTACATTCTGTAAACCACCTCAAGTCGCCATGGGCAAATAGGCAGCAATATTAAATAAAAAATTAAATAGATAGATAGATAGATAGATAGATAGATAGATAGATAGATAGATAATAGATAGATAGATGATAGTAATTTAACTAAATACCATGGACTAAATACCATGGAATTTTCCCTCAGAAAACCAAGATAGTTTGAAGCAATTTGATAAATCCGAACAAGGCTAGTTAGTCTTGGACATTTTTTGACCTCAGACAAAAGGTTACATACACTGTTTTCTTATGTTTCTAGGCCACTCATTGACTATGGAGGTCCAAAAATTCTCTACTCAGTTTGTCTCCCCCTTTATAAGCATTTATTTTAGTCTTCTTTGCCTTGCCCAAGAATAAGGGGAAGTCTACTCCTTCTAGAAAGCTTTGCTCCCCAACAATCTAGATACTTTCTTCCACAAGGGACTGTTTCTATAATTAGACCTTTTTTTTAAAAAAAAAGTGGGACTCCATAATTCCTATATGCACAGAGATTGCTGAAAAAATTAATTAAGTAAATTTGATAAACATCTCTAAACAACAATCACCAGAAATAGAAAGACTGAGATTGGGGACATTTTGATCAGCTATCTGCAACATTTCTTTATTCCTTGCCATATAAATACCATATAGTAATTCTTGGCCAGTTTCAACAACTAAAACCACCTTACTGGATATCACTATGTGTTTTAATACTTAATACATAAATACTTTGAACAATTACTAAAACTACACAGCAATCATACTTCGTTTTTGTCTTCCTTTTTTAAGCATTTCACTGCTGCATTAGTGAAGTGAGCTACTCTTGAATAGATTAACATGGTTGCTAAATACTGCTGCTTTACAGAGATAAACGTGAGAAGCAAAAATCAGATTCTTTTCAACTTAATGAAGCTATTTCAGAGGGAGAAGAATATGACTTCAAAAGAATTGTGCTCTTTTGATTCCTTTAAGCTGAGAATTAATTCAACAGTGCCAAAATACAAATCAACACATAGCTATCGAGATGAGGTCATTTAAATACTATATACAGGACTGAGCAATTGCTGTATTATCTGTGATATGGAGGAGACAGTCACACTGCTTTGTCTTGTACTGATAGCTGGCTGAATTTTGTCATTATTAGTCAGGCATGCAAGAGGGGACATAGCATGGTTAAGAAAAATAATTTGGGGAAATTATTAAGTTGAAGCAAAAGGAGGTAAGGTGGGGGGAGGAGTCTGATGTTCTGGGAAGAGAACTTGAACAAGGCTAAAAAGGAAAAAAGGAAATGGGAACAGTACAACTCTGAATGCTATGGAATTATAATCTTCTAAAATAAGCGATGAATAATAAATATAGAATAGTGCATGGGTTCCATTCTGGGTCTTAATGCACTACTGTAATGTGTACATAACCCCCTGTTCAGATATTCATTTGATTCTATAATTGCTGAAAATATCTGAAGAAATGGAAATGACCTAGATCCAAAAAGATCCTCTATTCATTTAGCTCATTTTCCTTCTTTCTCAAACTTGTACTTTTGAGTAGTGCATTCTTAAAGGTGATCAGATAAAAAATATATTTTTGAACAAACAAATGTGAACAGAATTCCTGTTCACATATTGTTTGTCAATAGGGAAATTTGAAAAATGAGTGACCAGGACAAAAGTAGCACAGGGCATCAAAGTCATTTCCAGGATGTGTTGCCCCAACCTGTAAAACACTTTCAGTTGCCATTCATTTGGTGGAGGTGTGGGGGACACCTGAAGAGAGACTGAGGTGAAAACCCCTCTCAAGTCAGATTTGAGCACTACCACAGCCTTCCAGTGATTCTGTGTCTGGTACTATACTGGCTGGAGCAATTTCTTAAGTTTTTTTTAGAGAAACTCCGACTGTTTGTCTCCTATGTAACTGATGTATTTACATTTAACAGTGTTTCATCATTTAGTGAAAATGAATACCTCATAAAGGTAACATTCTCTGAAGCAAATCTTGACATTTTAGTTATACCTGCTTAGCAACAGAGTTTTAACAACGAATGTTGTTAAAGGGAAGTGCAGGAAAACCTCTGAAACTTGGGTTTTTAATATTAATAGAGAATACAAGGGACATATTTTTTATGCCCCCTTAATGGGGTGAAAGTTACATCTGATCTAGATTAGTTTACATTTATTAGATTTTTCATATTCATATTAGAAAGGGGATACTAGTAGAGTAGCAGTACATTTTGTTCCTTTAGCAGCAGGCAAAGATGCATTGACTAAGCACAAAAAAGAACTATTACTAAAACTGGGCTTTGTGAAAATATTGTCGACATAGACGATCACCATGCAAATACAATCAACTGTTGTTCCATATTTGTTGCCTTTTTAAAGCATTTCTTCAAATTCCTTCCAAATAACTTAACCAATTTGTTTCTTTTTTGGTAAACAAATATATACATATATATTACCAATGCATGTGGGCTGAATTCCACTCCATGTACCATCAGCTTGGCAAACTCGCCTTGAAGATCCTATCAATAACAATGATGGCCTGCACTGGAAAGTGATTTCAGATCTGTACGTGAAACTTTTACCATTGAGTCTCCCATTAGCTGGAACACCAGGCTCTCCACAAAAGACAGCTGTTACACAGAAGGAATATTAATACTTTAAAGAAGAAGAAATAGACAATAAAATAATTTCTTGATTCATGATCAAAGGAACTATACTATTTAACTTGTATCAAACAGGTCATACTTGAATTAGGTGGATGCTAAATTGTTTCTAAAAAAATGAAAAGAGAATCCATGAGAAATGGGAATCACAAGGTTTAATGTAGCTATATCTGTGGAAGAAGTGGACTTGTGGTGAGTACATTATGGACAGCATGGGGGTTGGAACACGAAAAACTATAAAAATCAATCAATCAAAGGAAGTTTTCCATTGAGATTTTTCCACAACGGATTTAGATGGCTAAATAACTTCCTGATAAGCTCAAAAAAGTTATGTTGCCCAGATCATCAGAAAGATCTGATTTTTTTATTTCCCCCCAGAACATCCTAGACCTAGATAGTCAAATAATGAACTTTGGTGATTTCATAAGAAATTATAAGTTACCTTTAAAAATGTTTTCAATCAATGTACTTTGGTAACAGAAAGCAGTCTTGTTTTCATAAATGTTTGCAGAAATTTTGCAGAAATAGATCAATATATATTCAGAAGGCTTTTGTACGTGTGTATGAATAATTCAATACAGATAATGTATATCTATATGCATTATTTCACAAAGATCTCTTGTATATATTTCAATTAAAAATAAATAATGATTTTGATATATAAGGGGATGATTTGAGCCCTGTTTCATTAAAATGAATTACTTTGGACAATTTAAGGATTTTCCACCTATAAACATCAATCCATCTCTTAATTAAGTGTTTATTGTGTCTCCTTAACATTGTGAGGATTCTGTACAGTTTGCAAAGATTAGCCATCTAATTATTGATTTAGCTAAAAATCCAGACCTGTAGCAATAGAGGCAGTTTCTCTCCCACAGTCAAAGGTCTGTGATACTTCTATTCATTCCCCCTGCCCAATTGCTAGTATGTTAGTTATAACCTCTCTCCCAGTGGAAAAACAAATATAGCGAGGAAAGAATGGCGCATACAGGCAGTTGCTAGTTGCTGGCTGTGTACCATCTCCCTAGCCAGAAGAGTGGTGGGCTGATATCATGTAAGCAAGCAGTATTAGGACAAAAGCAGAATCTATACAAAAAGATAAAAGGGGTAGGGCCAATGGCTGTGTAGAAAGAGCCAGAGATAATACACAGGAAAATATAATTGTATCCAGGAATGTGCTTTGATTGCAACTAAAATTTTGATCCAAATTCAAAAACACACCTGAGTTTGTAACATAGGCAGAAGTGAACTCCACATTCAGTATTTTGAATATTGCAGGGAATTTCAAAGTGAAAGTGTTACTTATGCTTTCAGTTCCCAACTGTATTTCATTTGCATTAATGAAAAATTGCTATCCTGTCTGCTTCAACCTTGTACACAAGGTTGACTGTTGACTTCCACTAATTTCTGCTATCTTTTCAGTCATAAGTGTGCACCATTACAATATGAAATAGTAAGTATGTTTTTTTTTAAAGTTTAATCTTAATGAACTTACGTAGGCACTGTGGAATTTCTCCTCTCCATACTCCTCTACCTTCACATGAAAGGATAGCAGAATTGGAAAGGTGATACCCATCAGCACAGCTGTAACTTATACTCGATGCCCAGTGGAAATCAGATCCTTCCACCTTTCCATACAGGACCTGGGGAGGTGGCCCACAGGTAATAACTATCAGATTTAAAAGAGAGAACATAGTCAAGTATTTAGAGATGATTCAGAATGGGAATACAAATGCATCTGATAATCTGTTATAGTTGTACGCTTTCTGTTCTGGGCTTCTGTACATTTCATTAAAAGGATTGCTCCTTATTTGCATCATACATGACAGCAACTCTATCCTTGTTATGGAACATATAATGGAAGAAGTAGAGCAGGGAGATACTCTATTTCTTAAATTGGTATCCAGTCTTTCTATTCATATGACACATTGTATTGAAAAAAAAATTACATGTTATAAAAGATAAAAAATAAAAATAAAGAATGTTACAAAATTGGGGGTGGAATATAATTTTTTTGGAGGCATTTTCTCCAAAGGAAGAGTGTAGAATTTGTATTCCTCTTCCCCGATTCCTATATCATATTGGCTCAAAGATCTCTACATGTATTTTTTTTTAATCAAATATATATACTGTACATTGTTGGCATGCCCAGGAGTTAAATGGTGAAGCATGATCAAATGGACCTTTGGTATCTCCTTGTTATCTACTGAAATAGTAAAAGTATAAAGAAATGTGAATTTGGGGAATGGGGAAGGAATAATACAAAGTATCATAAGATTATTATTCTCAGAAAACTTTAAGAGTTGTTTTGTATTTGGAATAAACAGTGAAGGAGAGCTAAAATAAAGAGTTATTTTGGAAGTAACTTAACATAAAAAATAAGAAAAAACTTACTATAAGAAATATTAGATATCACATAGACATTTTTGCATTACAAACTAGTTAATAATATAAAGAGATATAAATCTTCCATCTATGCTTAGGCAGTGAGAAATTATGTTAAATCTTCTAAGCAATTATCATTCTTTGTTCTTAGTAAAAATTTGCAGTTTGGGTATTTCTGTCTCTTTTTCATTCTGTATTTTTATTCAATTTTGCTGCTTCAACCATTTCAAACATTATCAACTGAAACCTCGGTTCATGTCCTCAGTTCACTATAAAATTGAATAAGCCCAAACCCAATCTATGACCCAACTAGGCCCAAATATGATTAGTTGATCGTAATTCCCAAAAATAAACTACAATACCCTGTCTACTATATATCAACCTTAGCAATTACCAGAAACTTAATGGAAATACATCAAAACTTCTCAACAGAGCTTAGGTTGATGATTTACTCAGTACTCATTGCAGATAGTGGTAGCTGATAAAATACAAGACCATAATATTTTGAAAATATACCACTTGTATCATTCCTTTCCCATTCCCAAAATTTGCACTTGAATAATCTCAATTTAGCTAATGAAATCATAGATGGCTTTTTTTCTCATATATATTTCCTCAGTATCTTACTTATATAAATAATATATTAACTTGTGATTAACTTGGAACACTTCTTAATACATAGATTAATCTTGTAATTATATTCATTTTTAATGACATTAATTTTAACCCATAAATGTCATGGAATTTTGTTCCATCTACTAATATCTAAGCAATATTCTATAAAATTTAACATTTAATTTCAGATCAAAATAATTTATTTTGAGTTTACTAGACAAAGAAAGTGTTTGAAAAGGTGGACATCAGATTTTCTCTACTGATCAAGCACAAAATTTGAGGTACTGCAAACATATGCTTTGGTCCTATGAAACATTGACATCCTTTTGGAATAATATTTTGATATAAATAAATATATTTATGGGGAAGTTTGGTAATGTTACTGATGCAGATATTCTGTTCAATTATATTTCCAAAGTTGGAATTTGATAATTTGTGAAAAATTATGGCTTTATTGAGTCTGTACTGAAGTGTTGCTAAATGTTTTTGAGAAACTGAAAAAGTACTAATATTCCTGTTATTAAATATTAGCTTTAAAAGATGTGTGACTTTATCTACTAGTTAAAAATAAGCCAATATGTTTTTGTGGTATAGATTTTGTGGTAATTCATAATTATAGATAATCATTAATTATTTTTCCCTTAAAGTAGATTTAGACAGTTTGACATTTTATTAATATGTGACATATTGACATGTTTCTCCTTTTTCTGGTTTTTTTTTTGGTAGTTTTTCTGGAATCTATTTCTGGATTTTTGTATTTTGTAATTTTTCTATTTCTTTCTATAAAACATTAAGAAATACAAAGCAATATATATATATATATATATATATATATATATATATATATATATATATATACACACACACACATACATACATACATACATACATACATAGGAGGAATTGATAACTGGGAAGTTTAGGATAGTATTAAACGGGTAAGACATGTGTGATGCAATAATCTTCAGTCTTTTCTCCAATGTCAGGGCTTTAGGGTTGGGTAACCTATGCCTCGTCTGCTTTCTATACCTTGGGGACAGTGGACAATTGTCCACAATAGGCCTTTCACTCAGGCATTCTGGATTAAGAAAGAAGATAATTGTAGGTGGGAATTTACAAATGTAGAATTATCATTTATGGAATGAGACCTGCATACCTGAAGACTCAAGGTAGTTTATACTTTCTCTAACTTCCCTCATTGAAAACCAATATTAAGAACAAAGACTGATGATTCAAAAGACATTTTCTTTAGCTTTGCAAATAAAATGTGAAGTGTCTGCCAAAGCACTAGAAGAGAATATAAACTGAAAGATGAAACTAACTCATGTCTATCTAAGTAATGGCCCCCACACTAGAAGATTCTGATTATAGATTAGTGAGTATCTCACTTATTCTGAGAAAGTTGATCAATCATCATATAATAATATAATTTTATTAATAAGAAAAGGATATGTTGTGTAGAGCACATTGAAGTATTATAAAATATTACATTCTTTAGACCTACATTTCACTGAATAAAGAGAATGCCTTCTTGGCATAATAAGTTGGCTAATTCTATTTATTTATTTATTTGGTTTGTCAATTGCTTACAAGATAATAGGTATAAGTAAAAACATAGTTATGAATACATGGATACATATCAGAAACATAAAAAAAATAAAAGAAACAATAGGACAGGGACAGTAGGTACATTGGTGCGCTTATGCACGCCACCCTACACACCTCTTAGAAAAGGGGTGAGATCAATAGTAGACAGTCTAAGGTTAAAGTTTTTGGGGTTTGGGGAAGAAACCACAGAGTCGGGTAGAGTTTTCCAGACATTGATCACTCTGTTGCTGAAGTCGTATTTCCTGCAATCAAGTTTGGTGCGATTAACCTTGAGTTTGTATCTATTGTTTGCTCTTGTGTTGTTATGGTTGAAGCTGAAGTATTCATTGACAGGTAGGACATTACAATGTATGATTTTATATATTGTACTTAGACCGGACTGAAGACGGTGTAGTTCTAGGTTTTCTAGGTCTAGAATTTCAAGTCTGGTGGCATAAGGTATTCTGCAATGAGTAGAGGAGTAGATAACTTGGACCTGAGATCCAAGATAGACAGACGTCTGAAAATAAACTGCTAGAGAGACGTCTGAAAATAAAGTCCTAGTGTCATTCCTAGGACATAAACCTTAATTTAATACTTTTAGTTCCTTAAGTCTTAATGTTGGAGAGTTAATTTTATTCTGGCTGTTCTGAATTTAGCTGCTTTTTCAGTTTTAACTTAAAACTATATACCACTTCTCATCTGTTATTGGCTGTGATATTATAAATACTAAAAACATCTGTTTCACTTGCTTCTAAAATCAACTCAAATTTTGTTTCACAGGAACTTGGAGGAATGAGTTGACTCCTCATGATGTAATGGCAAGATAGTTATATTTCCTTTTCTAAATTCATCTGCCCTTTAAATGCTTTGTTAACTGCATCATACTCTTTCCCAATGTAGGGATAGTAAATGATATGCTTTTTCTTCAATAACGAAGAAGACAAGTAGGCAAATTATTTCTTTATTAACAAACTATTACAACCATTTCATAACTCTTTCCATTTCCTTAAGTCAATAAAAACTCATAGCAATATATTAAAGGCTTTCCACTTAAATTTACTTTAAAATTAGTAAAGGTAATACTTCTTACAAACATGACACTTTAATTCTATTCAGGCAATGGTAGAATAATATTTACATGCCAATTAAAGCCCAAACCTTTACAGATGGGTTTACTGTGGTTCCAAGTTCCATCTTTGGTACAGCGGATGATGGATGCTCCAACAGTTTCCATCAGGTAGCCTGGATTGCACTGATAGGTTATTGTCTTATTAAATGAGAAATCATTTCCAAATTGAATGCCATTTGCCAATTCACCTGGATCTCCACAGCTGATCACTGGTTAGGAAACAACAGGAAAGTTTTCTTTTTGAAAAAACAGGATCCTACAGAAAAATATGCTTACATACATAATAGATATAGTCAGAAATCTACTAGTACAACTGTGTAATTTACATTCATATTCAAGTAGCCCCATGCTGAAACACAACCTTTAAACCAAGGTAATTTTAAAACAGCCTCTGTGTGAATATGTCTACATAGGAGAGATGAATCCTGATGGAATGTAAATATAATCAAGGACCCCTGTCATGAAAATGGAACTTCTAACTTGCGTTACAGCAATCTCACTGATTTAGGAGCATAGATGGACTGCAAAATGGAAACTTGGATTGAAAGATGAAATTATACTATTGAAAAGGATGTAAGGATCTAAATAAAACATAATGTGGATTATATTTAGTAAAAAAATATACTTGTATACTAGACTAAAATCTATGTGTGCCATACTTACAGGTAAGACCAACATGATTTAACAGATTAATTTACATAATAATATAGATCTCCTTCTGGTGAAATGAATCTGATAGCACAGTTTAATTTCTGGAAGTACAGGTAGTCCTCGACTTATGGCTACAATTGAGCCCAACATTTTTGTTGCCAAGTGAAACATTTGTTTAGTGAATTTTGCCCCATTTTATGACTTTTCTTTCCACAGTTGTTAAGTGAATCACTGCCATTGTTAAATTAGTAAATCTGTAGTGAATTAATAGTTAAATAAGTGAATCTGGCATCCCTATTGACTTGGCTCATCAGAAGGTTGCAAAAGGGGATCACATGACCCCATGACAGTGCAATTGTCATAAATATGAACCAGTTGCCAAGTGTCTGAACTTTGTTCACTCAAGCATGGGGAGGTCGCAGTGGTTGTATACGTGTGAAAAACAGTCATAAGTCACTTCTTTCAGTGCTGTTGTAGCTTTGAATGGTCACTAAATGAATTGTACATCGAGAACAACTTATAAATGCAATCTATGTTTATGTGGCTTAGATTAGAGAATATATTAAGCTAGAGCATTGGGTACCTAACATTGAGTACCTAAGCAAACTCACTAAATTTTATGTGATTTCCATCCAAGTGAACATGCCTAGGATCAAACTGAACACATGATAACAAACTTAATTTATCATGATTTTTCTTTCCATGCAAATGCTATTTTTAATATTGAAGTATATTGTAAACAGGGTATCAATATCCAACCTGTACAGTCTGGGGCATTGCCAGTCCATGTCCCATTGGCTGTACAATGGCGAGTTGTCAGGCCAGAAGTCTTGTAACCTTCCCAACAGGCATAGATAACTGAGCTGGAAAATGAAATCCCATCACTATAGATTATCTTGCCATTGGCTGGTGTTCCAGGATTTCCACAAGATACAGCTGTCAAAGGTGAAGATGGCAGGAGAAGCAAAAGAAAGTAAACTTATTTTCTATTAGAAGAGGATACATTTAAAAACATGAAAAAAACAATTATTTTCCATTGTTTGCAGTCATTAATGGGTGTACGGTATACATGAATAAAAATGTTTGGAATGGGCTAACAGAATCATAATAACTCATTAGTTACAGATGAAAGTGATCTTCTCTAAATGGATTTTGAAATATTTAAGCACAGAGCAGAAAAATAGCAGTGGGGTTTATTCAGAACACTAGAATATTTTCCATCTTTTAAAATTTATATACACACACACAAAGCCACACATCATGGTTTGTTTCCCAGGATATATCGTAGAAATGATTAGAGTAATTCTCCATTGTTCAATCAATACTTAGTGTTTAAGGTTGCAGGAACAATAGTTCTTATTAAAATAAACTCAGGTTCTTTGCAATGTTTTTTCACATGATTATTTTCAGACATACAGCAGCTTCCTTCTGATATTGCATAACTCCTAATCAAACAATTTCCAATTTAGGAAGAGTTACAACTCTAGTCTATTGTCTCAAGAGTATGCTTCATAGTTTCCCCATCAATATTTCTGCTGTGGTAAAACAAATGACAGGAGGGAAGATACATTTTTTTCCCAATTATATTTGCTCTAAGAAAAGCTAAAACAAAAAATCATTTAACAATAAAGCCGAGTCAAAAGAAAACATGCCAGTGTTAGAGAGAGGATTGGGTGAAGATTTGAGGAAACAAATTCACCTGAGAGAAATGGAAAATGGCTATCATGTGCATCCAAATATAATTCTGGAATTTTTGTTTAATTAATAATATCTAGGAATGATACATATTTTCACAAGAGACTTGGCAATGCACACTATTGTACCACATATGAAAATGTTCAGAGACATAGTATTTAACTACTACATATCAATTAAATAGATGAAGGAACTTTACATTTTACTGGTAGGAAAGAAGTTATAAGAAGATCGATTGCTGACAGGAAAGAAGAACAGGTGTTTGTAATAAATTAAAATAAGAGAGGGTCATAATCATTTCTATATGTGGGGTGAATGCATACTAAGATACTTTTGGGAAGGAGAAAGAAAAGTGAGTGAAGGACAAAATCTGAATCCAGAGCAAAAGCTCCCTTCAGCTCACATTTCTATTAATTGTCCTTAGCATTCTCTTATTCTGTTTCACTATCTTAAGGCAAATGCTTTCACATTGCCCATCAGCAATGTTAAACTAGATAAGATTTGTTATTCATTTATCTGTAAAGCACTTTGCAGCTACATTCAATTTTCAAAGCATTGTCAAAGCAGCCTTTCTTGGAATAGTGTGACTACTGTTGTCTTTTGTTTTCCTAGCTTAAAAGGTTGCAAATTTGATAATATAGTACACTGGTTCATTCAGAAACTTTCCATTAGATTAATAAACAACAAAGAAACATAGTACAGGTAGTCCTTGCTTAAGGGCCACAATTGGGTTCAGCAATTCTCTTATTAAGCGACATGGTTGTTCAGCAAGAAATCTATTGCCTGATTTTTCATTGCTTCTCTGAAGCTGGCTGTGAGGTGAACAAATGGTGATCACAACACCCCAGTGATCATAAGTGTCCACTGGCTGTGAATCAAGCCAACTCATTGCAGGACAACTCTCTATGGCTAACGTGTCACAGAACCATTCACCGTGGGACAATTAAATGCTGATTGGCTGGCAGGTTGCTGGGGCTCCACACTTTGGCTCACCCCAGCCTCAAGGACATCTAACTTGAAAAGGTTTAAACCTAAAGCAAGACAAGGCCTGCTGCAATTTACTTCTCCCTCTCTTGAATTATCCCATGTTGAATTGTCGCATGGCAAGTTGTCTCATGCTGAATTGTCCCATGGATTGGGGATTTTCCTCTGCCTTCCCTATCTGCTTCAGAGTCCTCTTCCCCAACTTTATAAACCAAAGTTTTGTTTGCTATGGAATAGGGGGCAGCAGGTAGATTGCATTAGATTTCAACATTTATCTCGATGTCCACATATCCTCCCCCCCACACACATAAAGAGAATAAACTATACATTGATTAATATGAGGTATAAAAATACTAAATTTAGAAAAATATTTAGGTAGCCTATATTATATTTAGGTTTCTTTCTTTCTTCTTGCAGAGATGCAAATGTATTTTGGGGAAAAAATTTTCTCACTATAATAGTAAACTCTGCTGTCCCTGACAGTCAAAAGAATGAAATTGGACCAGTATGTAAAACCTGGAGCAGAAGACAAATTCCTAATTACAATTAATGTGGAATTGGGTACATTTAGAACATAATAGATCAAGATTAAGAATCAGGTTATGAGACTAAGAGTATTTAATTATGAGATTAGGAATATTTAAATATATTTGAAACTCTATTTTTGAGTAAACAGAGAGTACAGTAGTTTAGTTCTCACTCCCCTCCCACTCCTCCCAAAGAGATTTAGTATATTTATACAATCACATGAGTTGCAACTTGCTATTGCTATTACAAACCTTCACAGACTGGCTGCAACCCAGACCAAGATCCATTAAGAAGACACGTTCTTTCTGGGGAACCTCTCAACTGATATCCCATTTCGCAAGAGAAACGTATTAGGCTTTTGATCTTGAACTCATCCCCGAGTCTAGACCCGTGAGAGGGCATTCCGGGATCATCACAATATCCTGGATTGTTTCCTAAAAATTATGAACAGAATTATATTCAAAATTGGGATGTCTACACTATTTTAGACTCATTTTGGACCTCTGTAGTAACAGAAGTTTTATGTTTTGATTCCAATATCAAGGCTCACTTTGAATTGCAATCACATTCAAAAATGTTGGAAACACTAGCTTTGTTTTCAACTTTTTTAAAACACACCAAATTAGTTGATTCCCTAACTACCTATTATGCCAATCATATAGCTCCTTTTGTATAAAATATAAATTTGTGGTGCCTGTCAGATTTTCTATTAGAAAGTATTATATCATTATTCCCATCTTACTCCAATGGGTGATCCTTGTCTTCCTCAATCATGAATTGTCTACCAGAAGCCTCAGAATTTAAGGTTCTGTACAATATCTTAGCTATTCCTAGCACCGCACTCTTCTGGACAGAGAGCTCTGATGTCAATCCTGTGATAGGTTGGATCCACTCACCCAGTTTAGGAGTAACAATCATGGAAGCAATTTTTGTTAATTAAAATAATGAAACTTCTTCTAATAGCAAATGAACATTAGAAATATGTTAGAAGCTCACAATTGATCCCTCCCAAAATTACCTGAACAATGAGGGAGTGTCCCACTCCAGCGGCTGTTTTCCTGGCACACTCTACTAGCGTTTCCCAAGAGAGTTTGCCTTTCTGTGCATGAATACTGAACAATAGATCCAAATGTAAATTTATCTCCTGATAGAATTGCATTTGTTGGGACTCCAGGATGTCCACAAGATATTGCTATGATAAACAAAAGAAAGTACTGTAAGTGTTCATTTGTCGAAGAATAGCAACACAGTTTTAAAACGTTTATAATTATTAAGTCAGTGCATAAAGCGAAAATGAACAGATGAGAGAACTTGAATCTACTAATTGAGTTACTAATTGAACTTGAGTCCACTAATTGATCTCCATTACTTGTATCATCATCATCATCATCATCATCATCATCATTATCACCACCTTTTAACTAACCCATAATCCTTTGTGCGGTGGTGTCTGGGCTACTGAATGGAGCTAGCAGAGTGTTTAATGGCTGAATGTCCTTCCTGTCACCAACGTGTAGTTTTGTTCAGCAGATATATTCTCATTGTGCCCAGAGAAAGAAATATATGGTTCTACCTAGGATCAAACTCACAGCCTCCTGATTGCGAGGTGAGAGCTCCACTTCTAGGCTACTGCTCCACTCCTATCCCCATTACTTGTTTGCAGTGAACAATTTCATATAATCAAACTGTTTACTCTCTATTACTTGAGTATTGTCTATGAATGTCCTTGCTAACTTACTGTTCTAAATAAAGTGAGTGGGAAAACATGTATGAAATGAAAATTAAAACAAAGAAAATTTGTCACACAATGAATTCACTGTAAGAATAGCTCACATGCATCCCTGTGATAAGTGAGATTTCTGGCCTTCTGATGAAAAAAATAGAAACAGTTGTTGGATACTTACGCAAACATTTGGGTAATGATCTGTCCCATAAACCATTGGCTTTACATGTTACAGTGGAAGATCCTAGAAGATAGAACCCCTTCTTACAGTGATATATCACACTGCTTCCATACTTGAAAGATTCAGGGAAATTCTGCTGTCCATGACGAATAGAATTTTCCACAAAGCCAGGATCTGAACAGTTCACCACTGTAAAATCAGAGATAAGTTTTCTTGTTATGTAATGAAGATAGAGAAAACCAGTACACTATGACCTTTGCTCCAATTTTTCACTTTAATGCAGCCTTTTCTCCCTCCCTCCCTCCCTCCCTCCCTCCCCATTGCAATCAAAATACTTTCTATGGTTTGCAATATAACAGCCCTTTTAGTTCTGTTTATAAGTGACAACAAGTAATATTGTTCCAGTACTATAATCTGTGTTTTAAGACGTTGGGAGCCAATCTTTGTATGGAAGAAGAATTACAGGTAGACAATTTGGGGCTTCCAAAATAATTTTTCAGAATATATTTTGAAACAAAAATTTGGTCCTTTTGGGGATTTTTTTTTTTTTGGGGGGGGGGGTGTTGTGTGTGTGTGTGGGTTAATAAAATGAGTTTGTTTCCAAGTGTTCTAAAGTTTAAAACTATAACTAAAATAAAACCTTTCCTTGTACAATATTAATATGAGAAAGATAAGCAATACAATGAATTTTTATTATATTTTGCAGATGACTGTGTACTTTGCATAATACATTATGAGTATCATTTAAGTTTGCAGTAGGCACTAGGTCTCATTGTGACAGAGTTGCCAATATATGCAAAATATGAGGGAAAAAAAATCAAAACCTTAATTTTTAGTGACATAAATAAGACTACACAAATCCAACTTCAGAAAATGTTTTCCTACCTGGAATCTGGGACTTGCAACTGCATGTCATAAAGCAATACACTAGAGTAATGTACTAATAGAGTAATGCACTGATCCTATTATAACTGACTTACCTTGGCAAGTAGGTAAAGAGCTGCTCCACTGTCCATTGCTTCTGCACTGTGCTCGGGAGGCGCCCTGAAGTAAATATCCCATATTGCAGGTGAAGTTGACAACATCGTTCAAGTTGAACTCACTGCCATTGGTCACACCATGCAAAGGGTTTCCTGGATGGCCACATGTGATTGCTGTTGAAAGTAATTTCAAGGTATGTAAGCAAACCTCAGACAGGAACTTGTTTTCAGGATAAATTCTATGCTGTCATGTTATTGTCCTTTTTATTTAATTTTTTTGGTGAGTAAAAGAGCTCATTTTGACACAAAGCACTGGGTTGCAGCAGCTGCATTTTTAAAAAAACTTTTGAAAAATGCTTCTAAATGATTAATAATTGTTGACTTCAACCAAAGTCATGCAAACTGACTTTTCTGATTGGGCAACAATTTTTCTCTTTCCACTGTACCCACTTCTTTTTCGTTCATAATTTTTTTATTAAAACTTTTATACAAGAAGATTAACAACTAGTACAAACTACTATAAAGTCAGAAGCAAAAATCAGAAGAAGAAAAATAGAAAAGAAAGAAGAAAAGATATAAAAAGGTGGTTCCGATATTCTTCACAGCAGTTTATAAGTGCTGGTACGTATATTTTAACCTCTTTCTCTAAAGTTACATTATAGTGCATCTTTCTGCAATCTATGCTTTTTAATCATAAAAACCATAAATCACAAGTTTTTTCATTTTTACACAAAAAGTCCATAACAGGGTGCCAGTCTCTGTTGCAAGCTCTTAATCCCTGGAAGATATTCCAGAGAATTTCACAACCCCGAGGTCAGATCCAAGGAATATGCAGAAAAGTGGGGACAATCTAATGTGCTCGTGATGTCTGATTTCCTGATAGACTGATACTATCTGATATAATTCTTGGTTAGTAATTTTCATATGTAATAAATAGAAGTACTCTGTTTATTGCATGTTACT
Organism: Pseudonaja textilis; assembly: GCF_049901715.1. Classification (NCBI taxonomy): domain Eukaryota; kingdom Metazoa; phylum Chordata; class Lepidosauria; order Squamata; family Elapidae; genus Pseudonaja; species Pseudonaja textilis. The sequence continues at coordinate 125,916,052 of NC_141990.1, read as the reverse complement.
CATTGATCAAATTGGTAAAATGGAAACATTAATATTGCCTTGCCAAATCACACTATATTGCTAGCCAGCATTCTCATTTGTCAGTCCAAAAGTATAATAATCATCAGTGATCTCCCACCCCCCGCCTTTTGCCTTCATTTATTTTTTTATAATGTCAGTCTGATACTTGGAGGCACATTGCTTTGCATATACTTATTCCAGTCATAGCTATTATAACTGATAGCTATTGAAAAATCAATTGTCCTGAATAATCTGCATTGGGTAATAACATGGTAAGGATTTTGCTACCTGACATGTTCTTCAGCAGTAATCCTATAATTTGAAAAATTGCCAGAACAGATTATATTTGAAATGGTGTTATAATATAAGATTAAGTTTGTCAGTAAAAATTACAATAGTGAAGACAGTTGGGCTTAGATTATTGTATTTTTCGGCAAATGCATATTCCACTCAGTCAAGTCCTGTTTACACCCCTCATTACTCTTGACAGATGCTGTTTTTGTGATGCCTTTTAGAAACAAAAGGTCTTAGACCTTGTGTCTAGTCTTACCACATCATCATTACTATTGTCACACATTGTCAACCTCTTGATAGATCAACACTCTGCAACTGTTGTATTGGAAAGTCAGAAAACAAAAATCCATGATTTTTTTATTTTGTAGTTCTCTCACTGCCCTTATGCAAAGGAGTCTTTTACAATAGCTGGTATGTTATGTGAGCTGTCCAGATTCATGACTGAGTGACATAGAAATTGATTAAACAATTATTGTGGCCTGGGATAATTACAATTACCATTCATATAAAATCATTTTCATACTTCTATTTAATATTTATATAATTAATATAAATATAGTATTCCTGATGTATATACCTCATATCAACATGCCAAATCAATGCAGATGCATTAAATACTTTGAATAAACTAATAACTTTCAAATTAGATGATTATGCATTTTGACAATTAGAAGTAAATATCAAGTTCTTAAAGTATGCTACTTTAACAGCTACATATTAAATATGAATTATATTATGTCAAATATGTCTATCATTTAAACTTATCACCTTGTAAGATAATTCTTTTAGACACTGTGAATAACCGTATGGAACATTTCAGTGAGTAGTTACAACTTATAAATACAATGTAGCTGTTTATATGTAATGTTCACCTAAAAGTTAAATGTCTTCTCTCTTCCTCTGCCTTGAGTAGTCCTCCATTTACCACCATAACTGAGCTGGAAATTTGGCCGTAAATCATGTTGGTCATTAAGTGTGCTGTATCATGTGTTCATGCCTAATTTTATGATATTTTGTGGTGATTGTTAAGTGAACACAATGGTCATAAAGTGAATACGATGATTGTAAGCAAATCCATTTTCTGCAATGGGTGTTTATTGCCAGAAACTGGGAGTAAATGTCAGCTTCCAGCAAAAAAACATAGATTGCTGTTATGTGAATGCAGGTTGTAAGTAGCCTGAGGAGGTCCGTTTTAAGGTCAAACAGTCACTAAATTAACTTCAAACAAACCTGTCATAAATTCAGGATTACCTGTGTGTCCTACTATTTCTATATAGTCTAAGGAGGGAGTGATGGAGATACTAAAGAGCCACGGTGGTGCATTGGTTAGAATGCTGCCTATTGCCTGCCTGCAATGTGGCAGTTCAAATCTCACCAGGCTCAAGGTTGACTCAGCCTTCCATCTTTCCGAAGTCAGTAAAATGAGGACCCAGATTATTGGGGGCAATAGGCTGACTCTGTAAACTGCTTAGTGAGGGCTGTAAAGCCCTGCAAAGTGGTATATAAGTCTAAGTGCTATTGCTAAAGAGAACACATTCAACTTAATATTTGAACTGGCTTTTTTTATCTGAAATAAATAGTATAGAGTATCAGGGCTGTTTGACTTTCTTTATCATATTTTGAAGTATGTCAAATACATTAGCAGCTCACTCATACATTATGGAATTGCTTGCAGAACAGCAGGAGTTATAGCCTGGATTTTATGGCATAGTCTTATATGAGAGATGAAAATACTTCTCTGCTAGACCTAGGCAACAGAAACAGCAGCTCTCAATGAATATTATTGCACCCATGTAATATAACTATATCAATGCTTCATCTTACATGTGTGACCCTCATTACGTGCAAAGGATTATGTCTTATCATTGTTTACCTAGCTATGTGCTTAGGACATATCAGATGAAAAGTATCACTTACGGACACAAACTGGAGTTTGCCCAGACCACTTGTGATCTTGTAAGCATATTCGAACAGATGTGCCAACAAGTCGAAAACCAGGATTGCATTGGTAGACCACAGTATCACGGTAACTGAAACCATCGCCACTAATGTGACCATTTACAATTGGATCTGGAGAACCACAGTGTCCAGCTAAAATAAGAAGGAAATAAAAAAGAAACAATGAATTCACACACATGCTGAGCCACAGATTTAAAAAACCACACATAAATTGATAACAGTATTAAACAAAAAGGCAGTCTTGCCCTCTTCACTGTGCAATAAATCCACCAAACTGAAAATGTTCCTGATGAGTTATTTAGTTCTTCATTTGCAATGTTTTTTCCCTTACCGATATGCATTTGTCATAAAAAAAAGTTTGGTAACTTTATATAGTTAAAACTAATCTTGTTTAGCGACAAGGTAAAATCCACCTTGAATACTTATTTATATCCTGCTCTTTCTTAAGAAACTCAACAAAGTATAAATAACATTTTTCCTTTAATTTCCTAATCACAGAATGGTTTACCTGAGAAAGATTGGTTGGCCCAAATATATTAGGTGAGCTTCCAAGGCTGGAGATGGACTTTAATCTGGTTTTTACTATTGTTCCACAACCCATTAGCCATTAATCTATGTTCTTTGGGAAGGGACCAATTTGGAAAAAGAAAAAGTAAACCTGTGTGGAAGTTAACAATCACATACCTCCAAACACAGCTTTATGGAAATAAGACACAAGACATTTAAATTGTTTTAAGTCTAGTATTTATATACTAGATTTAAGTATTCATTCAGGATTAAGGCTAACTCAAAATATATTTTGATCTGAAAAAGAAAAGCTAGGAAGCATATCCATTAACAAATTGATTCATTTCAGTTACACATCATAGCATTTGGTAGATTTACTAATTTCCTCTCACTTTGAATTTGATGGGATTAAACATCTAAATAGTCTAGGGAATTCCAGAAGCAAAGCCAATACAGCAAAGGATATGTAAATTTTAATCAAGCCAAATTACGCCTTAAGTATTTCAAGCAGTCTACATATAAACAATGCTTTCAGGGGACATAAAAAAACTATTAGCTTATTCAAGTTTAAGGTCAGCAGTTATTTTACCTGACATTATACTTTAACCAAAATCATATACTATTGAAATTATCTTTTCAAAAGATCTGCAAAAATACATTGCCTTTCACAGATCATAAACATCACACATGATTTTACCATAATATAAAAATGAATCTGCTAATTGAAATTTATTATTCTTTTGAGTGAAGACTGTTGAGCTTCAAAGAAAATATAGAAAGTTAGCATGAAGGGGAACTGAATAATGCAGCCAATCTTAGAATGTAGGGAAAAGAGAGCAGAAATTTTAAACTAAAATGAGGTGATTTATAAGATTTTCCTTATCTGAATTACTTCCTAGGTTTTGGAGTTCTGGATTAATTGATATTGCAACAGGCACAGGAATCCCTCATTCCAACTCCCTTCCCTTCACCATTAATCCACACCAATAAAACATTGGTGAGATTTAAAAAAAGGAAGGAAAGTATTTTGTGAACTATTTTATGAACTGTAATTAGTATGTTTGCATAATATAATATATAAAAAACAAGTCACTTCCATTTTTCACATGATACATACAAATGGATTCTATTGATCCAGTGTTGAGAGAAAGAGATTTAGCTATGAAATCTATGCATCTGTTCTGTGAGTCAGATACTTGAATTAAATTGTGACGACTATCATTAATTTTTCATAGTACATGAGTATTTTTTAAAAGGGCAGAATTTTTTTTAAAAAAAACAGCCATTAAGTTATAATCAGGGGTGGGATGCTACCTGTTCGGCCCGGTTCTATAGAACCTGTAGCTGCGAAGAGCAGCTACCACCTAACTGGTTCGGTGTTTGGCCCACCGGCCTGCCTGGGCTCTAGGCTGTTCTTTATTCCCTGCTTTTCCCTCCTCAACTGCTTTGTGTGGCACAGGTGAGGCTGAACAAGCAGGAAACAAGAGGATTTTCAAATGCTGTGCACCCGAGCACAGCGCTTGTCAGCTGTCAGGTGGCACAGCTGATGATTTCTTGCAAACGCTGCACACACAATTGCCCCCAGTTCAGAGAACTGGCAAATCACTCCACTGGCTGGCTCTGCCCCTCCCTGCCCACTCACTCCTTACCTGGCATGCGAGCCATCCAACTTGACTGGTTTGGTAAGTTGATATTTTTCCTTTTTTTTCTTCTCCTGACTATCAGATTCAGTTCTGCTCTGCCAGGAGATTTAGATAAACGAGACAGCGGGAAATCCTTGGATTTCTTGCTTTCTAGCTAATCTAAAAGCAGAGCCCTTAGGACTGAAGCTTTCCAGTGCAGACTCAGGTAGCCGATTGCAGATAGATAGATCTCTAAGCAATTCTGTGGTTCTGTGAGCAACTCAATCTGCCTGCCTGCTTTGTCTGCTTTTGGGTAAAAGTTGCCCTTTTTTAATAAAAAAAATCAATATTTACATAAATATTTATAATATTTACATACAAGCCATGCCTACTCAGTCACATGCCCACCAAGCCACACCCACAAATTAGGCCACACCCACAGAACTGATTGTTAAGAAATTTGAATCCCACCCCTGGATATAATATGCCTATCACAATGACAAATCACTGATTTATTAAGTTCAATTTGGAAATGAACATTTAAACTGACATTCTAATGTTAAATTATTTTGTTGGTGAATTTCAATGACTATGATACAGATTTTAGAAGATGTCAGCTTCAATGATTAAAATAGCCACAGACACTTTTCACTGTGGCTTGTTTGTTTTATGTAGTATCCTTTGATAGAAACTGCTAATTCATCTATAATAAATCCAGATAAATTAAAAATTAACATCTTTGCTTGATCCCCCCCCCTTTAAAAAAATCATAAATAATCTACTGAAGCGATTTTGCTTTGCAGGTGGAACAAAACTGATTAATTAGGGAAATTAATTCACTTCCAAATTCTATTTCTAATAATAATTAGCTTGGAAAATATATTTTCTACTTAGTGAGGTTCTTTAAAAATATTCAATGACAACAAAGCTAGTGAAATTTTATTGTACTTCAGGCCTTCCTTCAAGCTTCAATGAAAGGGGAGAATTATACAGCATTGCAGATAGATGGCATCAGATAAACACACAAATCTCCATTTATTAGCAGCAGAATTTTAGTCTTTTCTACAACCTCCAATTTAGCAGACTATATTTAGAACAAGTAGCATTATTGCCTCATAACTGGATTTGCTAAGTTTCTTTTAGGAATGTGCCCAATTGAACTAGAGAATTATATCACTGGATTTTATCTTTTAACTCATAATGCAATCAATATTGTTAATTCTAACTTGATCATGTAATAGGCCTATATTTCATGACTATCTGTTGAAACTCTTTCTTCAAAAATCTATATCATCAGATGACAAATCAACAGGTTAATTTTTTATATATATACTTTTTCCAGTATTTGTGATAACAGTAGGTAATAGATACATTTTCTTTCTCAAAGTCTTAATGAATTCATCTTTAGTCTCCAGGAGCAGCAGTGTTAGTCATGGAAAACAGATAATTGCCCATAGATGATTTGGGATTATAAAATACAGACTGATAACCCAAGTAGCTGAAAATGGCAGGTTTAAGAAGCTGTCACTGGACCAATTTCTGTCTTGTCTCCAAACTTCACTTTTTGGGGACGATTGTTGAGAAGCTGGTTGGACAACATATCCATTCCAGAGAATACTGGAAGAACTTATATGCAGATCTCTTTTCATCTGGTTTCAATCCAGGAAACACTATTGAGACAGCATTCGTCACACCAATGAGTTTTGATGGAGACAGGATGGGAATGATGCATCCATCCTACAGCTCTTGGATCTCTTACTAGATTTCAGCACTATTGATCATAATATCCTTATGGTTGGGCTCAGGACTCAATGTACTCATGTTTTTTTAACACTATGAATCTGCAGAATGACCTTAACCATTGGTTTAGGTTCAGTTATCATCAATATATGGTCCATTGAATGAAGGTGGAACCACCTGAGATTTGTCTCACACTTTCTCTGCTTCCCAGGCTCATGCCTGCTTTTGTTTCTGTAACTTTTTATGCACAGCTTCTCCAAGGTGGCTCTCCATATTGCTCAAGCTATGCAAGTCTGGATGGGATGAAACAGAGTCAGCTGCATTGCAGGTCTCTAATTGTTTCTGCATAACTGGAGAAATTGAGAGAGTAGGCATGCTTCAGATCTCTTATTTATTCGGACCAAGGGAGCTCACCTTCTCTGTCACACCACCAGCCCTCAGGGACAGTATCATCTTGTTCTCCTCCACTCCGCACACAAATTCATTTGGCTCCCAGAAAATCATGGAAAACATGACTCTTTTCTGAGGCCTTGGGGCAGAGTGGTAGTTTAGCCTTGTAAGTTGTTGTTTAGAATATCTGCTGGGTGCTTATGTTCTGTTTCCTTTTAAATTGTTTTTACTTGTTAATGTAATAGATACATGGGCATTTGAGTTGGGAAGCCTCTACATTGGTAAATAAATAAATACTTCTGTATATTCTGGGCCCCTTAATATCTATTGTATTTTTTAAATTATTTTTGAAAAATGCCTTGATCACAAAATTTGTTAACTGCTAGTGTTGAAGCCATGTAGTTTAATCAACATTATTCTGTCATCAATTGCATTGTGGCCTAGTAACTTGCTAATAATGAATTATTTGAATTTTTTTTGAGAAATGTCTGCTATTTTTCTAAAGGATCTCATTGCCTTAAGCTGAATAGCTAAAAACAAAACAAAAAGCCCACATGGTGAGAATTCCCAAATTTTAATGGAAACGTCACTTCCTAAAAAAAAGTTCAATATGAAAAAATATCCTTCGGCCAAGATGTTCTACCAGTATTATTCAAATATTTTAATTCAACTCTTTATAAATATTTACCAAGACACTGTGTTTCAGTTCCACTCCAAAGTCCATTTGCTAAGCATTCTCTCACATGAGATCCAACAAGTGTATATCCAGTGTTACAGGTAAAGATTGCTGTGGCTCCATAAATTGTCATGGTCCCAATCTTATTTCCATTTGGTGGAGATGGAAGACTTCCACAAGAAATAACTGAAAAGGGAAAATAAAGTAACTGCAGTATGGCAACAATAAGAAGCTCATAAATTAACATTTGAGATCAGACATGGATGCATTTGGAAATCTTAAGCAAACAAAATAACAACAACTTTGGAACACTTTGAAGTTTCCATTTTTTAATTAGAGCTAGAAGGAAAAAAGTGAATTAAAGAGAATTATCACAATCTTTAACATAGCAAATGTTGAACGAACCATTTATTTAAAAATCAAGTTATAAAATCATATATGTATTTATGAAATTTGTATGGTTTGATTTAACAAAAAAATAGTGCAGCTTGCACTAAACGTAAAAAGAGATTCTGCTTGAGAACTAAACAAGTCTTGATATGAACATCCAAAATTTTGTTAATAAATATATATACATACGGAGTTCTCAATAGGGTTTTCAACTTAAATGTACTGATACATGTAAGACATTTCTATTTAAAAACTGTATTCATCATTAGAGGTAACTGAACAGTGTGATATCTGTCTGTCTGTCTATCTATCTCTATCTACCTACTTACCTACCTACCTATCTACCTACCATCTATCTATAGCAGGATTTCACAAAATATTAGTATCTTTATGAGATATTGATGATAATTATCTTTAAACAGAACTGAACAATGTACAAATAAAGATTTCTTACCCTTACACATTGGTCTCTCATTAGTATCACTCCAAGTTCCATTAGTTGTACACATGATGAGTCTCTGCCCCTCTAAAAAATAACCAGGGCTGCAGCTCAACATGATTTGTGCTCCAAACTCATTCACTGACCCCGAAATCAGCCTCCAGATGATATGTTCTGAAAGCCGACTTTCAATGCTGGGGCAAATCACAGCTGTGAAAGAAGAAAAAGTCCTGCATTAGGGTTTTCTTTTTGAAATTGTTTCTCATCCATTACCTGGATGCCAGTAGATTTTTCCTTGTGAAATTGAGTGTGCTATAAACATTATTCAGCTGCATGTTACAGTGCCCATCATGTTGCTTAAAAAAAAAAAAAAACCTAATAGAGGTTATACATGGGAACTAGATATTCACGATTCTTGCAATTTTTTAAAAACCTTTAGAAAGAATTGCTCATTTTAAAATTTAAAACATGTTGTGATGAAGCGGTCTTGTTCTTTGATGCATATTGTAGTATGTTTAGGATCACAGCCAAATTTATTCTATATTCAGTAGAGACTACAGAAAAGAGTAAATTCTTGCCTCATGAGTAATGCAGGTGCAATTTTTAACAATGCATTTATCTCATGAAAGTTTAAACTGCATGGCAATTCTTTTCAAATGTTTTTAATGTAATCTGTTCAGTTCTTTGTACCAATTTGAATATCAAACCTTATCTTTCTTATAGAATAGGGCACACGTCATCACTATTTCATTTTTACATTGAAGAAAAGTGGGATTAAAGTTAATATGCCTGTAAATATGGGAATAAACAAAGTATAACGATGACACAGAAGCTGATGAACAGAAAAGCATTCAGAGACAAAGAGAAGAGAGATAGGAAATAAAGATATAATGGTTAAAAATAGGCAATGCCTATGAAAATTGTGAATGTGATAAAGTATCATAAGGAGAAAAAAAGGGAAAGATTGAAATGAAAAAGGATTTTGAAGAACCTTTGGTGGGGGATGAACTGACACCATTTCACTGATTAACTACTGTGTGGCTGTTTTTGATAAATTGCTCTTCTGTTATTTTATTGTGGATGTTTTATTTTATTTCTATTGATGTATATGAACTACTGAGGCTTTATTTTAATTATGATAGTGTAACCATCAAATAAATAACCAAGTGGCCTATCATCTTCTCTTTTGCAAACAAAAAATAAAGAACCTCTTTTCTAACCTCTCCAGGAGAAGAAATGGAAAAAAAGTCTTCAAGTCAGATATTTAAGCTTTCCAGGTACCACTGGATTTGTTCCTTTTTGGGGGTTTTCACTGTCAATCATTGACCAAAAAACCTATTAAGGATGCAGAGCCTTCAAGAATAATCCAGGAGCTTTTTGGCTGAAGAAATGTCATTTATAGAGTGTCACCTCATCCTATCTCGTGCCTAAAATGAAGAATACTGCAATACCATTATGCAGAACATTCCTTTTCCCCTTTTACTATATTGAAGTGATTATACATTTTTGGACAAGGAATCATCTTAAAGTGCTAATAGGTCTATTTTTAAATGTTATAGTTATCTCACTTTTCTGGCTCATAATAGAAAAAAGTGTTCTTCTATATTTTGATCTTCGCGATGACTGCGTAAGGTGTGCTCATCTGGGAAATGTGACTAGCCCAACGTTATTATTGTGACCTTCTCTCTTACACACTCTTTGCATGGTACATACATTAAAAATAAGGGAAGAATAAAAAAACTAAAGCATAATAATTAATATGAAGCACTATTGATAGATACTTACGACACTAGAAAGTTCTGTGTGCATTGTTATTTTTCGGTAAATTCTTCTGATTTATTAAAACTACTTAGATTCTTGAATGAAAATACAAACTGTTGCACAGATGCTGTATTTAGAGCAAACTACTTAGATATTCATCAGTCTTCCTCCTGTATACTACAGACATCACTGACACTATTTTTACACATAAGATATTCAGGAATGTCAAATTCATCTAAATGAAGAGAGAGAAAAAAACCCTGTCCCTTTTCTATGCTGATTTATTTCTACTGACATTCTTATGAACTTACATTCATGTACAGTGCACCAAGCGTATAGAGTTTTCATCATGATTACACATCGTATCACTGGAATGAGATTGCTTTTCTATATTCATATACATGGTCAAAACTGAATTTAATCCTGATTATTTTTAAATCTTGGAAGTATATATCACTCTATAATTTCTAGGGGTTTTGCTAGAAATTTGCTTTGCTATCCTGTCAGAACTAATGATATAATTTTATATGATTTAATTAATGATATTAAAAACTCCAGCATTATAGTATAATAACATTTAACAAAGGCTATTTTCTGCTGCATTCCTTCTTGCTGCAATGCTGCATATCTCGTGTAAATCTCAAATTGTGCCCATATTTTTATTGAATAAAAGTCACCATGTATTATAAAAGTGATTTTTCAGTAATGGTTCATTATTAGGAAACTGTCTCTTTCTCTCCTTTTTTTTTCCACATTGGAAGCCCTTGGAAAAAACCCAATACTTTTTCTGTTTTTGTTTCTCCTAGGCAAAAATCCACCATGTGTCATTTTACTGCTATGTTTTCTGAAAATTAATATACTTAAATAGTAGAAACCCATAATAAACAATAGCTAATTTCTCTTTTGGAATATAATTAAATATAAATAGAATTACTTGTTTGCCTCCAAACTTTTGGTAGCCGATTTTAATCATTATTTTATATCTATATTCTCCTTACAAAAAACAACTCAGTTTCATGAGATTTATAGAATAATAAACAATAAAAACAATAAAAAACTGAGTTGATGTAGCATAGACATGTAGTACAGCAGAGACTCAGGTTTCTACATAGATGTTCATTGGGCAAGATTTTTTTTCTGATATAAAGAATATTTAACAGAAGTTATAATATATTTGCTGATATCCACTTTTCGCTCCACATACAGTATACCGTTTGATTGATAATTATATATTTCTACAGGGAAATAAGGAAGGGGATGTAATTTTATCATCAGCTGAATTTGGTAAGGTTTGCCTTGCTAAAAGACAAAATAAGGGAAAAATGTTTTACACGATATGCAGAATAGAAATATCTGATAACAAAGTCAGGGAATATGTTTGTATTCAGGATTACATAAAAAATAGTTACTATATCAACCTTCCAACTTTATCCAATAAAATTGGCAGCATGTAAACCACCTGCACAAAAAAAGAGACTGCCAATGTGATTCTTCTGCTGTATCAGGATTCCAGAAGCACTGCAGGAAAAAAACGTTGGGGGGTATCGGCTTTGCCACTGTAATCTATCTGAGCAGAATGCAAAGAGGGAAGTATCAGTGGAAACATGTTCATCCTACCAGGATGCCAATTCCAACATTTAAGGATTGCACATCCAAAGAATACTTCCAAAGCAAATTAATGTTTCCCAATGCGTAAGAACTTCAGAAAGCAAAAGTTCTTAAGTACAGTTGGATATGAAACAGATCAATGTAAGCAAGTAAACAGGAAAGGAGAACATCATAACTGCAATCTCATTTGTAAGGGTAGTTGTGATATATCAAATTTATGTTTCACATGAGTTTTTCAATCACTGATTATCACTGAAGTAAGATAATCTCATTGTGGCATGAGAAATGCATTATCTAGCTAATTTTCTACTAACTCAGGAATAAATTAATTCTTTGCTGAAGGTGTACTAAACAAGATATGGAAAAGTATTTAGTTTTATTTATTTATTACATTTTTATGCCCCCATCCAACTGATTCAGTGACGCAAGCTGTTTTAGTGGAAGTCTAAGAGCAAGCTAAAATATTGTCATGAACAGTCAGAAAGATAAACTAAAACTTACTCTATAACACTGTATTTTTTTTAAAAAAAATCCATACTTACGTTTACAAACAGGTGGTCTTCCTTTATTACTCCACAATCCATCTTCTTGACACACTGCTGTTGCTTGTTGACTAGATTCTAGCTTGAAGCCTTCATTACATTCAAATATCACTCTGCTGCCCAAAATAAATTCATTACCCCAAACAGAACCATTTCCAGGAGATTCTGGAATACCACAGGATACAGCTGAAAGGAGTATTAAAGGGAAAAAAGAACGTAACTAAGGTTATCGTACATATCTTTACTTCTGTAGATAAAAAAAATCAATATGTGTGTTACAGGCATCATAATGCTGCTGAAAAAATACCTTTAATCATTGTGCAAAATCTAATATAACAACAAGGATATTTTGAAAAGATACACCCTTACCACAATTAGTACAAATTTTCTACTCCATATTCCATAGTTTTTCATCTCAGTTTTCTCCTGATTTTCTGCTTCAGTTATGTTAATAGAAATGCATTAATCAATCTTGACTTCCTTGATTTATTTTTAAATATATTTTAAGTAGTTTTCCCTATGGCATTGATTAACATTGTTCTCTGTAAGAGATGTCCAGGCCGAGCCCAAGGGAGGGGTCAAACGTGTCATAAGTCATGAGTCCCTGTGTGCCCTCAAGAAATCCAGGTCATCTTGAATGCCTTTCTTATCTCCCGCTCATTTCCCTTGACCATTAGTTGGTCAGATTTTTATAGAAAGCTTAAGCTTTATATTCATTTGAACTGTCTGAATCTCCAGAATTCCCTAGTGACATTCTCTTGACATTCTCTTTGTTAAAAAGTTAATTTGTGGCCCATATATAAAATTCATAAACCATTTCTGAAGTGGCTGTGCCCTTTTCTCTACTATAGGTGGTCCTCATTTAGCCACCATTATTGAGACTAGTAACTTGGTTAAGTAAAACTGTGACTGTGTTTATTATCTTGTTTAAGCTTTCCTTTGCTTTACAGACCTGTGAAGGTCATATATATGTGAGAATTGGTTGTAATGTTATTTTTTCATCATCAAACCGTTAAGAATAAAATACATAGAATATCTCATCGTTCAGTAAGGGAATAATATATATAATACCACAGTTATATTGTAATTGAAAATGGTCACTAAATGAAACAGTCACTAAATGAGAACTATCTATACTATTACTGCACTTTGAAACATTTCCATATATTATTATGACACAATAATGTAGCCAATTAGATAAGGGTACTTAATTTGTTCTGCAATCTGTGTATATAACACTATGCATTTATTCTTAATGGTTTAGAGCCAGACTTAGTCTCATTAAAATTAGTTAAACTGTATTTAGCCATGAGAAATTTAAATCTTCTGCTTTTAGTAGATTAGCACTAAGAATTATTCTATATACAAATAAATATTTGAAAACATTAAAATAAATAATCTCTTAAATATAGATTGAATAACTGTTTTTATTTTCTTCAGATATAATGGTTCCGAATGCACTGTCAGCTCTGAAGTTTCTTCTGTTTCGAAGCACTAAAAGTAACAGCAGTAACAAACAGACACTTCACGACCACAATACTTAGCAGTAGCAATCTGGGGAATCATGGTTGTAACCCCAAGATAGGCAGATTGTTCAGCAGGAAAGAGCCCCACGTAAGGATTTTGGGAGTAATGCATGGGGGCACTTGCCCAGCACAGTAACACAAGAGTTAAGAGGTTGCTGCAGTTTGGTGTGAGGTCAAGAAGGGCAGGAAAACAGGACAGGCATTCATGTGCGCAAGTGCAGGAAGACCCAAGGAAAGAGGGCACTGATGGTTGCAAGTGAGTGAAGGGGAAAGGAATATATGGTGCAATTGAATGAAATCGGGGGGCGGGGGGGGGGGAAACTTACCTGAATAATGTATGGCTTCTCTGATGAATTCCCACTGACTTTGCTTGAGGAAAGCCAGCAGAGAAAGTTGGCAACTATAATCACATAACCATGGGGTGCCACTACCAATCATAAGTGTGAACTGATTGTCAAGCACCCAAATTTTGCTGATGTGATTGCAGGGGCAATGCAATGATGCTAATTTCAAGGAGCATTCATAATATCTTCATTCAATGCAATTGTAACTTTAAACAGTTACTGAACAAAATGGTCATAACTCCAGGGCTGTTATTCATGTTCAGTTTGCAAACAACTTTGCAATTATGATTTTTTTTTTTCACAAGTTCCTTTCACAAGCCAAGTTAGGACAGTTTTCCTATTCTATACCTGTCCCATTGATTTTTACTGCATTTGTTTCTTCTAATGTTCATTTCATTTTCATTCTCCAATCTATTAAGAGAATTTATGTTTGTAAGAAATTTATATAGCTGCCCAACTAATTCATAGGTGACTCTGAGTGGCGTACAACATTTAAAAAATCCACCGCATAATAAAAATCCTAGGCCTGGTGACAAAAATACGTTTTAGGGCCTTTTGGAAAAGCAACTAGGGGGGACGACTGAATTTTGGGGGAATGATATTACATACAGAAGAAGTTCCCTACCCTAAAGGACTTTTTTTGTGGTGCCACCATATATACATCTCTAAATAATGGGGCTGATAACAAATGCTTTTCTGTTCTGTTAATATTACTAATTAATACACAGCAAATATACCTAATTACTATTTTGCTATCTATAACACTACCTATCCCATCCAATTTTGTGTTATCTACAGATTTGATAAGTCTATGTCTTTATGCAAGCTATCAGTAAAAAAAAAAAAAAACTAGTGAAGAGTACTGAACCTACAACTTCACCATTACTCCAGACTGATGAGAATGCTTTGAACAAATTTTTGTTAACTAGTTGTGTTTCTGCATGATTGACATGCAATATAGCTCACACTTCATAGGTTGCTAATTAGAATTTCATGATATATCCTGTTGAATGCTTTGTTGAAATCAAAATAGCATTACTGCAATCTATTAAGAAAGTTATCTGATTAAGAAATTAAATAGTTCAACAAGATTTGCTTTTGACAAATCCAGAATCACTTTTGCTAATGACAGCATTGTTTTGTACATATTATTCACTTTACAGACTTTTGTAGAAACTTCCTACATTTGGAGTTACATAGGTCCTATTTTCTCCATTTTGAAGATTGTGTGAACATTGCCCCTTCTCAATCAGCTGACACTTCACTCTAGGATTTCTCAAAGATATTGAAGAGACGATTGGTCAGGCCATTCAATATAAGTTCCCTCAGTTTTCAGATCTTCATTAAGTCCTTTAGTGCAGCCATTTTGGTTCCTTCCAACGTATCCATTGTTTTTCCTCAGCTCATTTGAACTTTTAGTGCTTTTTTAAAAAAAAGCCTGACCCATTTTTCTCATCTATTTCTGCTACCTGGGAATCTTACTTCTCATCAAATCATACTTGTTGGCACAGTTTGCAAACAAATTTTTTCATTCGTATATTATAAGCAGAAATTTCAAGATTAGAATTGCTTTTGAAATGATATAATGGCTTGAACATTTGCTAAAACAACCCTTTTTTTCAGTGTTTCAGTTGCCATATTAACTGAATACTTTTGTAGCATGCCCTTGTGAACTCTTTGTGTTCTGTTGGCTTAGAAACTCAAATGGTACAATACATAATTATCTTGGAACAACAGGAACAGAAATTTGTCAGGTCCTAAATGCCAAAGTATCTCCCTCCCTCTCTCTTTCTTACATACACATACACACACACACACACACACACAGAGAGAGAGAGAGAGAGAGAGAGAGAGAGAGAGAGAGAGAGAGAGAGAGAGAGAGATGGTTAAGTCTTACCTTGGCAAAGAGGTGGAGGAGAATCCCACTGATACATGCCATTTGGGTGATGTCTGCAAGTTGCATTGCTATGACCAATTATACTGTATCCGGACTTACAATAGTAGTGAATTATACTGCCAACTGTGCCCTTGGTTTTATTTACAATTCCACCATTCTTCACAATATGATTTAAGCTGCAGTATGGAGCTATACAGGATCAAAGTAATAAAATTAAAAGCAATATATTATCAAAAAGACAGAAGACAACGCTCATGAAACCTAAATTTCCTTCAAAGCCATTTAAAAATGATACTCAACTCATCACTTATATTTCCAGTCTAGAGATTAAAACCAGTTTTTTTTTATTTTAAAAATGTATCTTTCAGACAAGATGCATTTAAATCCGCTATTAAATTTTAAATTTTAATTACAAATTTGTTTAGAGAAATATTAAAGCTGTTAAAATCCTTGCGTGTACAATGTCTTGATGACATTAATCAAATCGTAAGCACACTCAGTAATGGAGTGGTCCCATTGGCTTCCACTATAAATTCTCATTCTGTATTGAGGTAATATTAGATCTATATGGATTGTTCCCAGTTGATGTACTGAATAAACCACTACACTATATTCGTTTGCATCAGGTTTACTACACAAGCAGAAGATATACATTTTCAAAAACTGGATAGTAATTTGTTTTCCCTTAAAGTAAAATGTTTAATAAATAAATAATTAAATAACTCATAGTCAAAATTTGAACTTTGTGGCTGATTAAGTAATAAATGCACTAATTTATTCCAAATCAAGACTTTTGATGAATCACAGCACACTTTATCAGTATAGTGAACATCAGGACAGGAAAATATCAGGACAGAAAAACTTATGAATGTAATATAAGACATAAGAAATTAAAAACACACAAATATAATTAAATCTAACATAGTATGAAGACATATCACAAAATGCAGCAGAATCAGAAGCATATTCTTGGAACTTTTTCTTAGTCTAGTATAAAGCAATACTTTCCAATTATAAACCTAATCTAAAGTCTGGTGAAATATTATCTGACATGTGTCCCCAAGACTGCTATCCTGAATCTAATCCTTACCAACTTGGAGAAAATGGTTGATGAAATAAAGGTAATTGGGACCCTGGTGGCAGGCAACTTATCCTGGATTTTCAGACAGCACACGGAGGAGAATCTGTAGTCATATTTCAATATTTGACTTCAGAATAGTACGTTTTTGATGAACTTAGAAAGATAATCAGAAGGATCCAATGGCTTGATAGCCTAACCCCCACCCCCATCACACCTCTCCTCTTTCATACTCTTTATATCCACACACTGTTTACTTTGTGGCAGGAAGAGAGGGACACTTTCAACAATTCTCTAAATGACCATACCACATCAAACTACTCAGTTCTGGCAAGGTGTTTCCTGAGGTATTCAAAAATGTGCAATATAGATCTTTAGTGGTTCAAAGCACTTTGAATTGGATGGTGGAAATATTAGCCATGCAACAACTCCACATTAGGTATTATTCTACACTGGCAGGCTTGTCTCTTACAATAATTTGCCTGCTGCATTTTGCATCAGCTACAGCTTCCCGGTTGTCTCCAAAAGTAGCCTGATTGACTGTAGTATAGCTGTCCAGCTTCAGGCTGATTAATGCATGAAGTAATGTCACCAAGGCTACAGCACCAAATAGGGCTATAACCGGTAAAGCAAACAAATGCTTTAATTACCTCTTCTGTAAATGCAAGGGGAACATATTTAGGATGTCAAATTCAACACAAGATATTGCCCAGTTCCAGTTCCTTCCCTACGGTTTCTTCCTCCTCTCACAACGAAATTGTATAAGACATCCAAATATAATCTGAAAGTCAGGAATATTTGTGCATGCACAGGGAAGAAGACAACGGGGAAGAAAAAGGAGGCTCAATGAATAGAATATAAGGTGTTCCCCATATCTTTTAAGAGGACCATTGACTTTCAAAAAAATCACTGGAAAAGGGGAAAATTGGAAAACTAATGAATGATAGTGTCACAATCAGTTCTGCCAAAAATTATGTTTTCTACACACACACCTGTATTTTCTTAAAATTTATTTCGTTTGTATTTCGTTTGTGTATGACCTTAAGGAACACCATAACACACACCTTTGGTTCTCTTGCAGGTTAGTAGAGATAAAATGAATCTATTAAAATATTATGCAGGAAATAATAATATTTATAACTTTAAAAAATAAAGATGCCTCTTTGTATGTATTACCATATAGTGTTAGTAGGGACTTATTAATGCTACCATGAATAATGAAGTGCTGTAGGAGCCCACTTTAATTTCAGCCTATTTATAATCAGAGTTGTTTGAGCTTTTCTCTTCCATAGTCTTTTCATTCTTAGTAATCATTAATCATATGCTTCTTTTCAGTCATTTGAACTGAAAAGATAGCAACCTTTAAAAAAAAACTCTCAATAAGAAAATTGTGGATGACCCCCTTCTGCTAATAATTCTAATTTTTTATCTGACAATTTTGTCAAAGAGTTAATGGCATTTCCAATTTTCCTCATTTCATTTTTTTTATATGAAAAAAGCCTGTTCTAAAAAAATAATCAGTAACCACCTGAATAATGAAGTGACACTATCTCTATAGAAAAGCTGCCACAGAAAGTGTAAACAACCCAGCAGAAAACTAAAAATTGCTCCTGTTCACCACATTAGCTTTTCATGTCACTTACTACCAGTTGCATGGTCAAATTTTCAGTCAAGGTTATATCATTTAGATTGGTAATTTTTCTTTACATTTTTCTTTACATTTTTCTGGTGTTGCTATTTCTATACACAGATATTTGTTATGGAAATGCTGCATTTGAATTTAGATTGAAATCCTGCATATTTTTATTTAGAATTAATAGCTACTGTACGTAGAGGAATACATCTTTTAGAAAACATACATAGCATTATGTTATAAAAGCATCCATGCATAAATATAACATTGTGTATTTAAGACAGAAAAGACATTTTATGCCAATAAACATTCAATCCTAAAGTATGCAAGTATTTGAATAATAATATTATTCAAAATCTGAATAAAATAGTTTGCTTCAGTAAAATGCTACGGGGTTACTTGGCATATATCTCTGAACATAAGAAATCCTGCTCTCTTGCCTATGGATTTAAACATTTAACACTAGGCATTGTCAACAAATTTTTCAAACACATCTTCTCAATGCACTGAAGATGTTACCTAGTGTGCTAATGAAACATCTGCAAGATACAACCAAACTCAGAGAGCACCAAGGACCTTACAGTTCAAGTCTAAGCTACAATTATTTTCTCCTATCAGTATATCTTCTCAATAACTAAAGATTGATATTATAAAATTAGTTTGGAGCCACTTTATTCTGCAATTATTAATTCTGAATATGTATTGAGTAGTTATTTATTATTTTATTTATTTTAGTTGTTAAATGTATATTGTCTTCCATCTCACTTCTGTGATTAATGATGAATTACAAAATTAATTTGGAGATGCAAACAAAGATCCAAGTAGTCCTGAATAAACCCACTGGAAGATTCATAACAGCACAATAAACAGTGCTTTCTCTAAAGAAAGTTTTTGTTTCGATATCAACATCTCCATGTACTGCTATGAAAAACTGAAAAAATGCATAGTTCAATAACAGATAGGTGAGCAATAATCCTACTTCCTAAATGGGACATTGGGTCAATGGAAAACAGCCTATTTTGCTGTTCCTTTTTTGCTTTCAGTGTGAACATTCATAATTCATTTCTTTCCCCCAGGTTACTGTGAGAAACCTGATATATTTCCATCTATACCACTGGGAAGGTCATCACAGAATGTTTAGCAACCTGATATTTATCTTCTTCTCCATTGCTCATTCTTTCCTTCACCTAGCTGACAGAAGTCACATGTAGTCCATCTGTGTTTGCAAAAGTGTTTTCTAACAAATTTCTGAAAATACATAAGAACATGTAAAATCTGAGGAATAATTTAATGTTAAAATGGTATTCAAGCATTGAATATAGAAGATAATTGTTGTTTGTGGCATATAAATGTCTCTGTGCAGTGGTTTGGGACAGTATGGTGGGACGAAATGAATCAAGTGGCTCCATTGCTATTGAAACCTTCATTAAAGAGCTAAATAGCTAAAATATTTAGAACATTCATAGCTTCAGAAATTTAGTCATTCTATTTCAAAATGAATAGCAACTCTGCTTGCATCTGAATAGCATATATCTGTAAAGCTAGCATACTGACTTAGTTTTAATCTATTTAGTTCATCAGAAAAGTACCAGGCTAGAAACCAGCATACTGTGAGTTCTATTCCTGCCTTAAGCACAAAGTCAGAGAGGGGACTTTGGGCCACTGATTCTCTCAGCCAAGGAAGAAGGCATCAACAAGCCACTTCTGCAAATGTTACCAATGCCTTTTTTCTTAGGCAATGCAGAAGCTACTTCTGCAAACCTTGCCAACTAGTCCAGGCAGTCTCCAGGAGTCCATTCTCATTTAAACTCTCACTATTTTTTTTTTAATGATCCGGGTGCATTGTTCTCAACCTTGTAAGATAGCACACTGAAAATGCCTAGAAGTATTAGCTCTAAACTTATTATAAGATCACATGAACAGAATATTGTAAGTCTCTCCCCCTTTGCCCTTGCAGTCCAAGAAACTGGGGAGGGTCCCTTCCAAAGGTGGTATTCAGCAAGTTCTGGAGAACTGGTAGCGGAAATTTTGAATAGTTCGGAGAACTGGTGGTAACCTTCCCCCAGGGGTGGGGAAGAAATGGAGATTTTGCAGCATCCTTCCCTGAAGTGAGGTGGGAATGGAGATTTTACAGTATCCTTCCCTTGCCGTACCCATCAAGCCACACCCACCAAGCCATGCCCACAGAACCGGTAGTAAAATATTTTGAATCCCACCACTGGTCCCTTCTGAGATGTTTTCCATGGACCCAGTCCTTACTTCACTGCCTCCTATCTAACTGACATCTAGTCTGTGGCTCTTCCTCCAGTTTCCCAAGATCATTCCTGCATACCATCACAACTCTATCCTGAAAGGTTCATGTGACTGTTACTAGACACAGATTTCTTTCTTCGTGAGGCTTGTTTGCATCTCTCATCACAGTTTGTGATAACATGGCTGAATTCTGCAACAATCTTTTGATTTTAGAATCTGTCACTGACACTTCAACAAACTCAGCACAATATTCTGGACATATGCTATTTGCCAAACCTTGTGCAAAGTCACGTTTGTCGAAACAAGGAGGAAAGCAGGGAGGCAGTAAATCATTCCAATAGGCTGATAGTTATGTGGTGGCCTGCTGGCTCCATCACAGCTGCCATAGCATCAATAGCTTTTCTGGGGCCCCCATTTCCTTTCCCATTTTTTATGCTATTGACTTTCCTTATTAAGATTCAAGCCTAATTGCTTAGCCTGCTGTTCACTGTTATTCCTTTCTCCTGCTGTCTCTCCTGCATCTGATGTAAAACTTACATGACATGAAAAGAACTATGCTGCTTTTCAGGTCATGCTGTTTGTGAAACAGGAGAAAGTTTAAGCTGAGCTATTCTACTGAGTTGCTTTCCTTATGCATACAGTTAGGCATTTGTATCCTAAAAATGTTATTCATTTGCAGGTTGGAATTAACCATGCTTTGTATGTTTTTTTTTCCAACTTTTCAATATCCATAGGAACATTTTATACTTTTTAAACTAATCCTTGAACAATATAAATATACAATAAAATACTTTTTTTTAACATTTTCAAAATAGTGTTTTTTCTCTTGTGCTTTGTGAAGGTCAACATCATGTCAATTTAGAAGGCAGAGTGAGGCCTTGCCTTGCTTGGCATCCCTACAACAAAAAGGAAACTCAGGATATACGCCATTGTAGGATTAGCATCTCAACGTATTTGTTTATAAATATAAAATCAGGATTATTCTGATAATATATCTTTTCCAGTAGAATAACCAGTCAACATTATACTTAAGATTAATCTAAGTTGAACTGTAAAATAATTCTAGAAAGAAAATAACTCTAGCAATGACATTGCCTAGCATTCATTCATTCATCCATTTGTTCAATTTATATGCTGCCCTTCATGATATCCAAAGTGACATCTTGGAGACGGAGACAGAAGTGAAATCTTCTGAATTTGATATACAAACAATCCATTTCAGGACCGAAATCTGTGCAACATATATATCCATATTAAGCCACTTATTTAACTGTTCTTTGTTACAGTTTATTACTGCTAAAAATCAGAGCAGTGTATAAAAAGTAACCTGTTGAAGATATTTAGCTTGCTATTTGCTCAGCAGTGGTAACAAAGGTGGTCAGGCAAACAATACTGATATTCTTGTTTTTGATATTTTCCCCTTTTCATTTGCAATCCATTGAGACAGTCTGTAGGGTTTTTTTGGATGCATTAAACCACACACACACACACACACACACAAATTGTAATTAGGTTTCTGTTATTATGCTTTAAGATAGAAAAAGGTATCTATTTCATAAAGCAGGGGTCGCCAACCTTCTGGACCTCAGGGACCACCAAATTTTAAATCCCGTGGACCACTAATATGAATTTTGCCTGATGGTAGCTAGCTGACATTTTCCAAGGGTCTCTGCAGAAAGCAGCAGAGGCCATGGGAAAATCCCAAGAAAAGTCTACAGAAAAATTCCCCACCCCATTTTCCTACTGATCAATCATTCTTTATTTGGGATCGCAGGATATCATCTTCAGCTCTGTTCTCAGCAGGAGAAAGGGGGGGAGAGAGAGAGAGAGAGAGAGAGACTGAGACTGAGACTGAGACTGAGACTTTTGGCTTCATGCAAGGAAAGCAGAAAATTCCACCAGAAATGAGTCTTTGTGAGACTTGTCATACTGGCACAGCCTCTTGGAGCAGGATGCCTTGCAGGGTCCCAAAGACTCATTTCTGGCGGAGTTTGGGGGAGAGAAAGAAAGATTTTTGCTGCTTTCCTTGCATGCAGCCAAAAGCAGAAGAAAGAAGCGGAAAGAAGCAGCCCGGTAGCCAGACAAGGCATGTGGGGTGAGTGGGACAAGTCCCCCCCCTCCGCTCCTTCCCCCTCCCCTCACTACCTTGTGTTCTTCTCAGTGCAAGCGATGCAACACTTGTGTTCCTGTGGGCCATGTGGGCAGCGCTGCCTTGTGTTCCCACGCAGCCTGGATTAATTGCTTTGGGGGTGCTATTTCTCTGTGGACCACCAAAAATTTCTTGCGGACCACCAGTGGTCCCTGGCTCACTGGTTGGCGACCACTGTCATACATTTTCTAAGTTGTACTGTGGAGAAAATTGTTTCCTTTTCATTAATTTAACTGAAATTTTGTCCGCTTTTAAAATAAAAGGTAACATTATACTAAGATGTTCACACTTTTATGTATGTATGTTGTTTGTATGTATTTATTTGTAGTTGTTAAATTTTTATGCCACCCATTTCCCCTACAAGATGACTCTCAGGTTTTATTTTTTCATATTACTGGCATATCTATTTAAAAATAATGTATTTCTGTAAGAGACCACAAGAAAATGAATGATAAATATGTAGAATATATAAGAATGTAAGAATAATAATTATGGATAAAGTTATTAATTAATGTTAGATAAATGTAAATGTAATGTGTTAAGGCATATAAGATAAGAATTTGTATAGATGCCAAAAATGCTGTTGATATTATGATGTTTTGAGTTGTAATAATGGAAATACAAGAAAAACATATTAAAATAAATAAATAAAAATAAAGTATTTCTAAGTGGGAAATAAATTTCACTTAAGATAAACCCATTATTATATGGCACTGATTTCAAATACTTTTTCCTATGCCAGGTCATATGCAAATTATTTTTACAACATAGAAAAGTAGAAAGTAAATACAATTTATAAATTTTCTATAGTACATAGGCATTTGGTACAAAGGACATCTAAAAAAAGATGAAACATGCATTGCGTCCACTTACATCACGATGTCAGGTGAAGATATGCAAATTTGTATTATGAAATGACGTTTATTTTATAAGTTGGTTCTTTTCTTATCCCCTCCACAGAGACATGTAGTTTTGGTGATGTAATTATTCAATACCATGCCCTTAAGTTTTATCTTTAAATAATGATTTCCTTTCAGATTTAGCCCACTTCAACAGAAACCATGTTGGTAGACTATAAAAAATTGTTTGTACTGAATATCAGATTTAATTCATAATCCTAAATTATGGGATAATATTTCTTTTGTAATTGGCATAGGAATGTGTTCTCTGCAATGAATGCACATCTGAATATTTTTACGTAGATTAAAAATAGGACAAAGGAATCATACAAATGCTTCAATATCTGACAGTGAAAAAGAGTTCGCAAGAGTAGAAAGGAGAGCGGTCTCTTTGAAAATCATCAATCAACCAAATGTACATTTTCTGGTTGTTGATTTTCTGGCTCCATCGGTAACTACATTTTCAAATAGAAATAACATACCATATAAAATATTGGCACAGTAGAAAATTAAAATAATCAAGGAGTAATGATCTCTAGTCATTCACATACAGTCAGTTACAATAATGGAATACATTTGCAGTTTTCACAGCTTTCCTTTCATTGCCTGCAGTGGTGTACAAGAATTTTGGTTGCATTGTTTGTTTTTTGTGCAGAGTTCTATAAAGTATTCTCATTTCCTCGCCACTCCCTCCCTCTCTCCCTCTCAGAAAAAAATATTATTTCCATAATACTCTGATCTATCCCATGAATAAGTTACAATCAATTTTAAAATGTGAACAAAAGTAATTACAAATGTAAGCTTCCCTGTCTTTTAAAAACTTTTGGGAAATGTTTCTCCATCTGTCTTTGACTAGCTAAGTTAAATCATGCAAAACATTTTGTGCGAGCTTTTTCATAAAAATCATAACTATTAAATATGGGTGAAATGTTTCATTATTGTGAGAGCAATCACTTGGAATCAACAAATATTTGGAATTCCTGAGCACACTAAAAGATAGAAAGTAGCAGAAACATCAAAATATTTAAAAATCAAAACCTAGAAATTTAATGAGAACTTTTTGTTTTAAAAAGTTGTAAATTCAACTATTATATATGTATATGTAGGTGTTTGTGTATTACATTTATATTCCATTTAAATATTAAAACAGGAATACAAAACTGGCATTTGAACATGAGGGAACATTAATATAGGGACAAAGTAATTTTAAATAAGATAATTGGTTATTTCAGCCCAGTATTATCTGTTCTGACTGGTAAAACTCTGGAGAGGCTTACTAGATGTCATTAGTTTATCAAGTAGACATCAAGTAGTGAAAACCCAAAGAATTTTCCAAGAAATATTTGGTATGGGGTCTCTGCACATTCTCATAAATCTTCTCTTTTTGATGAGCGCATTATAAGCAGGACTTTAATGCTAAATTTATTACTAACCTGAATAACGTATTTTGAATCCTTTTTTAGTAGTTGCATGGTCAGTTGACCAACGCAGGTACAACTGATTGGATTTGCTTGTATAATTAAGTTGTCCAGTATGATTTCCACTCAGGGCAACCAACATAGGGCTTTGTCCAGAAGAACCTGTGCAAAACATATCAAAATGTTAATAATCCTGTCACATACCTTAGTGTTATTGGAAATGCCTTGAAATAATAAATATTTTAATAACACTAAAGAGATATTTTACCAGTGCTTGTCAAATTAAAATAGGATCTGAATTCCAGTATGGATTCATGTAATTAGTACCATTTAGTTTAATTTGAAAATTGGATGCAGTGCATTATTTACATGCATTAGAACACAGACTTGTCATCAAATTATATGATAAGATGGTCTAAAGTATTAGTATTCTTTCTTTTTAATAGATATCAAGTGATCAAAATCAGTTAAAAACAAAGTCCCGTATGACTTCAAATTTGGATCAGTAAATCAGTAAATTGCTTTTAGTAGGAAGGGAATATTTGTTAAAAGAAAGAAGGTAGGAAAATCTTAGACCTTCTGATTTTAATCAAAGTAACAGTAAATACACAGGTTTATTTTGGAAAGAACTGGAAAAACATTAAATAGAAGCAGGGTGGAATATGCTTGAAACTTTTCTCCTATTTCATATTGGAAAAAACCCAGGTTTTATGAGGATAACAACCTGTTCAGTACAAGTAAAGGCCATTATATCTAAACAAATTAAAACAAGACAAAACCAAAGCATTAAAAATCAAAAATAGTAAGTAGACAGTTGGGTTATTAGTCAATGTTAAATGACTAAATAAGGATAAGAATCATTGGGCTGGTTTGTTTGAAAAGAACCATTTTTCAAAGGCTGAAAATAATCTACAAGAAATCATGTTTCTTCAGGAATGATGGAAATGAATCTATTAAGGAAGTGTAGCACATTTAAAACAGACTAGATTAGTGTGAGAAAACATTTCTCCTTGAAGCACAAAAGCAGCTGTTCCCCTTGGATGTGTTCCACAGTTGCTTCAAAGTATGTGTGCATATGTGTGTACCTGTAAAACCAACATGCTATTGGGACTATCAGAGAAGGAAACCCATACTGTATGTATACACATCTGTAGACAGCTGGGGACAAATTTGAAAGATATGCCGAAATCTTTCAAAAGATGTACGTAGCTTCTGCAATGCTTCAAGGAAGAGGGCTTCACTTTCACCAATGAATTCCTTTTGGATACTTTGCTTAGAACTAAAAGGTATCGATCTATTTCTTATAAACACCAACCAACACAATTTAATATCAGAGGTGGGCCTTGTTGTTGCAAAGATTCTGTTTTATCTATTTGGAAACATGAGATTATGCACAACAAGGCCATGAACATAATTACTGAGGTGCAAAAAGCCGACTGAAATTTAGTGCTTTGGGGGAAAAAAGACAAAATCTGAAGCTATATAAACCCCATGAATACCAAAGTCTGGTTTTTATTTTCCAAACCTAGATATGTGAAATTGCAGATAAGGAGACTGTGAATAATGAGGGCCATATGAACTTTAATTCCTTCCAATTACTGAATTAACAAATAAAAACAGAATCTCACCATCAAAGATTTCCAGCTCATCAAACTGCTTTTCACTTTGAAACGATTCTACAAAAACAGTGATGTTATAGTTTGGTTCAACTTTAAGAGTCCAGGCACAAGTTTGTGAATTGAGATAGTTTCCTGGATAACCTGGACTGAGGATTACACCAGATGATTCTGTATGAATTTCATTTGCTGGGCACTGTGCTATAAAAGACAAGAAGACAGGAAAAATAGAGTTTACTTTTTTAAATTGCCACTTTTTCATAAATATATTCAATCTAGTTTTAAAATTTATTGCTTATTGAAGCAAAATCAATAAAAATGCAGATTTTCTCCTCAAAACAAGATATATTATAACAAATGTTACTTTCATAAAACCCTACATGCTTCAGAAACTAGATCTGAATACATAAACCACCTTTACCTTAATGGTGAACTAAAATTAAAGAAATGTTCCCCTTGAATAATATTTACTTGAATATATTTAGATTGAATCTATTTTCAATAATATAATGAAAAAAAGAAATTATCATGAAACAAAAAATGCGAAATAAATTTATCATAAAATCACTTTTATATCTTTTAATTATATCCATTCAACTCTTATTTAAACTTCAATATATACCTTAAGGTTATGACCTTCAATATAATACATAATACATACCATATATATTCGAGTATAAGTCAACCCGAATATAAGCCGAGGCACCTAATTTTACCACAAAAAACTGGGAAAACTTATTGACTCGAGTATAAGCCTAGGGTGGGAAATGCAGCAGCTACTGGTAAATTTCAAAAATAAAAATAGATACCAATAATATTACATTAATTGAGGCATCAGTAGGTTAAATGTTTTTGAATATTTATTTCAAAGAAAAACAGTAAACTAGCTCTGTAAGTGGAAAAGAGAGTCAACAAAACCAATATGGTATCAACAATAAGTTTCACCTAAATGTCATGATCCAAATCAGAAAATAAACCAGGATAAGGCTCAATCCAGGTTTTAGTTAAGAACTAAAAGTTGCAAACTTCACATTTCAACTTTTTAATTTTCTTCAGGTTTTAGCAGCCCCAGTGATAATGGTAACAGCACTGAAGTAATAGTAGACTTCTATGAAATATAACTAAAAAGGCATGTTGCTTTCATTAGTGTCAAGATGGCATGAATTAACATGGCATAAATACTCAATTGCAAGTTAACTTCATTCACTCTTGGCATTAAAAAATGCCACAGGGAGGGAATTATTATCTAATTAAAACTTTCACTAGGACAGTTGAGAATAAGTTTGATGTTCACAATTTCCTCTTTGAAAGAGACCAGTAAATAGGGAACAAGAAGATGAAGAAAAAGAAGTGTGTTTTTTCACACTTTTCACACTGCAGTGAACAAAAATGGCATCATAGGAACAGGCTTATTCTCAGTCCAAAGGTTTGTTTCTGATTTCTTCCCTGATTTAAGGGAAATTTGGGAAACGATCTCACTACCATGAAAGGTTTAATTGATTCACTAACCCAAAAGAAGAAGATGATGATAACAGTGGGAGGCAGGACTCACTCTCTCCCTTGCAAGCCCCCAGTTCCCGGGGCTGGCGAAAAAAGCAAGAGCCATTCTTATGATCTCTCTCTCTCTCTCTCTCTCTCTCCGGAATACAGTCAAGCCCTTTCCAGCACGCGCGATCCGCCGCCGCTGCTTTGCACCTTGCAAAAGAAAAATCCCAGAGCCCTCTGTGGTTTTTGCATTTGCAAGGTGCAAAGTGGCGGTGGCGTGCAGTTGGGGGCTTGACTATTCTGAGAGAGAGAGAGAGAGATCATAAGAATGGCTCTTGCTTTTTCTCCAGCCCGGTGCTGGGGCTTGCAAGGGAGAGTGAGTCCTGCCTCGCTGTCATCATCATCTTCTTCTTTGGGTTAGTGAATCAATTAATTTGGGAAATGATCTCACTATCATGAAAGGTTTAATTGATTCACTAACCCAAAAGAAGAAGATGATGATGACAGCAGGAGGCAGGAGTCACTCTCTCCCTTGCAAGCCCCCCAGCACCCGGGGCTGGCGAAAAAAGCAAGAGCCGTTCTTATGATCTCTCTCTCTCTCTCCAGAATAGTCAAGCCCTTTCCAGCACACGCGATTCGCCGCCGCCGCTTTGCACCTTGCAAATGCAAAAACCACGGAGGGCTCCGGGATTTTGTTTTTGCAAAGAGCAGGGCGAGCAAAGAAGAGCAGCCAGCCAGCAACCTGCTACCGGTAGTCCAAATTAACAGCACTGCTTATTGAGTCAGAGGTGGGGGGGGGGAGGTAGGAATTAGGGGGAGAGGGGACACCTTGGAAACCATGCAAGAACTGTTCTGCTTCCGATTACCCCCATGCTTACAAGTTGCAAAGGAAACACGGAAGCAGGGAAGCGGCTGCCCAGCTCCGGAGCTCCACACCATTTTTTTTTTCCAGAGGGGAATCTGTCACTTGAGTATAAGCTGAGGTGGGGTTTTTCAGCACAAAAAATGTGCTGAAAAACTCGGCTTATACTCGAGTATATACGGTAACTTCCAATCGAATTCTGCTTGGTACATTCTTATAATACACGCTATATTCTTTTTTAAAAAAAGGATTATAAATATATGTAATTATAAACCCTCATTCCATTCCCATTCAGTTCTATCATTAATAATCATTAAAGTCTTAACATCTTTAACATTTCTTTTCAATTAAATATCATACTTCCTTAAAGACACATATAATCTCCATAATTAATTTTTCCCTTATTTCTCTTCACATATATTTTGTAAATCATTAAATATTCATTTTGTTACATTTATTTATTGACAAGCATTCCACTAAGTTACGATAACTATTTTATCAAATGTTTTAGTCATACATTATTTCATATTTTCTGAAATTATTTCTGTTTCTAATATAACAATACTATCTTATGTACCTTTGCAGAATCCCTTTTTCCATTAAATTTTCACCCATTATCTCTAAATAGGCCCTGTTTCTCTAGATTTTGTTTCTGTCCTTTATAACTTCTTTTCCTTTCTTTTTTTCCTCTCATCATCTCTCTCCCCTTTTTACCCCCTTGTCTCTCTACTTCTAATTCTCTCTTCTGCATTTCCCTCTTCTGTTGCTTTCTGATTTTATACTTATTTTTCACTCTATTCTTTTTTGGGGGTTGTTTTTCCCAATCTTAAACTTTCCATTCTCTTTCCCCCCTTTTCCTCTTTTTTTCCCCCACCTAAGATTACTTGTTCATTAAAGATGGCTTCTTCTTTGTCCCAATCTTCTTGTTCTGTAGGCATTTCTTGCTGTTTCTCATAGTTCCAAATCTCCATTTCTAAGAACTGAAATACAAAGCCAAAAGAACCTCTCCCTTCTTGTGCATTTTCTTTGTACTTTTTAAGTTCCATTTTCAGTTCTTCTAAAAGTGGAGCCATTTTAAACAGTTTTAAACAACCACCCGATTGATTTTAGTCATTCAAATGTAATAACCAAGAATCCAGAGATCACCAAGTCATCCAAATAGTCCCAAGCTGTTTCTTCTTATTTCTTTTTTCACTTTCTCTTCCTGGGGTTTTACTATTTTGTTGCGATGTTTCAGTTAAGATGTATCTTTTGGAAGTCTTGTTGAGATTTTGCTGTAAGTTCTTTTTAATTCCAGGCAGTCTCCTCCCTTCCAGATCCTGCCCTTTTAATCTTTTTCTCTCCTTTCCTGTTATTTTTATAATTAAAAGCTTTTAATTATCCAGAAATCTTTATTATCCCTTTGACTTTTTATTTTCAGCATTAAATGCCTATTCATGTCAAAGTGGATTTTTTCCCAATTTCTTGCTTAAGTCTCTTAGCTGTCAGTATAGGAAGAGGAGAAAAAAAACCAAATCCTTTCCCTTTTCTCTCTCCTTCGCAGCTTAAAAATCTTCATAGGGAACAATGTTATTGTTTTTTTTAATAGTTTCAATTCCAGGGTACCTAATTTGTTGCTTTTGCTGTTTGACCTGGTCAACCAAAACTTTCTCTTCTTATCTTCCTCCTGCACATTCTTTTCGGGTCGAGTTCTTCTTTCTGGTGGCCATTTCTGACCACTGCTATAACCGTCTTTGGGAAAGGGAGTAATGGCTAGCTGGGGAGGAGAGATGCGGCTGCCCTCAACCCTGCAGGCAGTCTCCCCCTTCTTCACCATCTCTACGGGGTGGCTTAGCTCTGAAACCAGCCAGCTTGGGGCACTCCAGAGGCGAGCACGGATCAAAACCGCGCAGAGACACGGTTTCGGTCTGTCGCCGAAGAAGCTCAAACTGGAAGTCCCACCCTTCCCCAACTATTCTGATCAAATTCTACCACTGTACAGTCGAGAGCATCCTAACCAGCTGTATTTCAGTCTGGTATGGAAATTGCACCATTAAAGAAAGGAAGGTGTTACAGAGGGTGGTGAAAACTGTCCAATGCATTATAGGGATCGCACTTCCTGCCATTGTGGACATTCAGAGGAAACAATGTCTGCGAAAAGCCCACAGTATCATTAAGGACTTCTCCCATCCAGCCCATAAATTGTTTACCCTTCTGGAAAGAGGGTTCAGGTGCCTGCAGTCTAAGACCAGCAGGCTAAGGAACAGCTTCTACTATACAGTGGTCTCCTTACTGAACTCCTCAACTCGTCTATCCCCACATACACACTGATACTTTCCCTGATAATATATAACATATCTTGTATAAAGTCTCTGTGCATTATACTTATATTCAATATGTACATAAACACTTTGTACAGTCGTATATATTCCTTCCATAGACATATATTCTGTATACTCATAGATATTCTGTATATCCATATATAGTTACATTTTTTGTATATCTCCATATATATATATTTATACTTCATTGCTGTTTTTGCACTTCTAGTTAGATGCTAATTGCATTTTGTTGCCTGTGTTCATGTGCAATGACAATAAAGTTGAATCTAATGTAAAAAATCTATTAAAATTTAAACAGTAATGAGGAATATTATCCTGTCCTTAATACCCCTGCAGTGTGAAATTAAGATAATTTTGTGTGTGTGTGTGTGTATGTGTGTTTACATATATCCAATATATATATGTGTGTGTGTGTGTGTGTGTGTGTGCGTGTATTTCATATTTTGTCACTTGTGTTGCTACCTGTAATATTATGCAACCTCATCTTATATAGGGCACAATATCTATTGCTAAAAATTCTTTTCATTATTTTGGTTCTGACATTTTGTGCAATGTTCTATTCTGTACTTACTTGTATTTATTATGAAATCATTCTATTTCTCTCCCTTCAGAGCTAAAACTATTCCCTGTTTTTTTTTAAAAATAGCTTATTGCTATGTTACCCAAGGACAGAGTTTGATAGAAATCAGAGGGAAAACTATTTTAAATTGTTTTGATTACATGTTCTTTTATAATATAACTCCTTTAAAAATTCTGACAAAACTCTGACAATTGACACATATTGGATTAAAACATCTACTCATCCATGAATAATAAGGTGTAAAATAAGATATAGAAATAGCTTGTTTCAAATAGCAAACTTCTGAAAGCAAAAATAAAGTTTTTATACTGAGAACCCATTTCAATACATGTTCATTATATTTCCTAATTATCACATTCTCAATTAAAAGCAAATTTAAATATCAAATACAATATGAGAAAACCTCTTAATCATAATCTCTCTATACAGTATATTCATTGCATACATACCTTCACAAACTGGAGGAGAGCCCTCAAACTGAAGTTGGTCTTTCAACTTACAGAACATCATATCATTTCCAACTAAAGTATAGCCAGGGTGACACTTGTATTTGGCAAAGTCTCCTGAAATAATTTAAAAAGAAAAAGGAATGGAAACATATTGAAATCTAGATTACAGCAACATTTATTTTTCATTAACTTTCCATACCTTTCTATCATTGCTTCAACCAGATCCACACAGGGGTGAGATTCTACCAGTTCACACCTATTCGCTAGAACCAGTTATTAACATTCTAAGCAGTTTGGAGAACCGATTGTTAGAAGAAATTACTGGCCTAATCCTGTAAGGAAGGCAGGAAGGAAACATTCTGGTGTTGCTTACAGAAACTGCCTCTCCGTTAACCCTTATTACAGTTAACCCTGCCATTCTTGGCAGGACGAGACTTCCTGTCTCAGGAACTTCTCTGGAGTTTTTTTCCCCTCCTTTGCTGGTACTTTGCTTGTGTGGAGTGACCATTCAAAGTAGCACTGATAAAAGTGACTTATGACCATTTTTCACACTTACAACTGTTGCAGCATCCCCACAGCCATGAGAGGCCAGGCAAGGAGATACGTGCCTCGATGTGAGTGATATTGAGTTGGCCACACCCAGCCAATAACATGACCACCAAGCCATGCCCACAAAACTGGTTGTTAAAAAGACAAACCAAAATAGAATCAGAAAGAAAAAAGAAAAAGGAAGAAATAAAAGAGAAAGCTTTTATTTATATAAAGGGAAAGCTTTTATATATATATAAAATACAAACCAATAATAGAATCAAAAGAAAAAAGAAAAAGGAAGAAATAAAAGAGAAAGCTAAAGTGCAAAAAATGGTAGATGAAAAATAGAAAAGAAAGAAAAAATATATAAAGATTTAACTTCTTATTTTATTTACAGAAGCTATACGTACAATTCTAGATTAATCTCCTTCTCTCAGGTTACATCATTCTATAATTTATTCTAGCTAATCATCAAACCCTAGATCATGTTCTTTTTTGTTATTGGTTTACATAAAAGGTCTATAAAGGATTTCCCAGCCAGCAATAAACATGCTGTCTTTTCTCTAATTAAACAGAACAATGCATCTATCTTACAAGTTCATCAATTCATACTCTAGGTTTTCTTCTTTAGTTTGTATAAAACAAGTATGTCTTAGTGGACCAGAATACAGCAGTGGTGGGATTCAAAAAGTTTTACTACCGGTTCTGTGGTTGTGGCTTGGTGGGCGTGGCGTGGCTTGGTGGGCATAGTTTGGTGGGCATGGCAGGGAGAGGTTACTGCAAAATCTCTATTCCCTCCTCACCCCACTAACCTGCTTTCCAGCTCCATTTTCCTGTGCAGGGCAACAAAACAAGACCCAGACAATCAGCTGGGACTTGGGAGGTAGAGAATAGATGGGGGCAGCGCCAGGCAGAGGTGGTATTGCTGGTTCTCCGAACTACTCAAAATTTCCCTTACTGGTTCTCCAGAACTGGTCAGAACCTGCTGAATACCACCTCTAGAATACAGGCTTGCAATCTTAGCTTGAGAACATGCCTGTCTTAAAATTGGATTTTGATTATGTTCGCAGGATATGGCCAAAATGTATTAAAAAATTACTACTGGTTTAAATCAGGAAATGCTACATGGCAAACATATATGCTAAGGTTGATAACTTAGTCGGTATCTTTCACTAAAATGTAATATGGAAAATGCTCTTTCCTTCCTTCCTTCCTTCCTTCCTTCCTTCCTTCCTTCCTTCCTTCCTTCCTTCCTTCCTTCCTTCCTTCCTTCCTTCCAGTTTAGAAGAGGAAATGATCAGTTTCATATTAGCCATTCTATCTCATTTTCAGAAATATATAAATTAATTAATCAACTAAAGGAAGGAAAGGCACCAGGAGATTAGAGTATTCCCTCGGGGTCAGACTGGGGAGTGCAGTTTTGAGTTCTCATTTTAGGTATATGTCAGTAGTGGGATCCTACCTTAGTCGCTACTGGTTCAATGGGTGATTGTGCATGCACACGGGCATGTGTGCTCCTAACACACGAACCCCTAACAAACCAATAAGCTGAGAGAATGAAGAAATGAAAAGCTAGGAGTGACTCTCCCATGCACTTTTCAATTTTTTATCCTGTCAGCTGATCGTCAGAGGCTTCCCACCCCCAGCTGATCAGAGGTCTTTTTTTTTTTTTTACTATCAGTTCACCCGAACCAGGCCAAACTGGTAGCATACCACCACTGGTACATGTCTAGATCAACTCAGATTCCTAAACTCTTGGGATTTTCTATCATCATTCCCATCTTTACTTTCAGTTTTTGACAAAACTGAGATTTTAGAACCTTTACAACATATGACAGTAATGGGCAGGCTCCATTACAGTCATATGTCAAGGACTACCTATAACATATTCAATTTGTTTCCACTAGAATAAACAGAGCTCAGATTTCTCCTTAATATCATACTTTTTTTTTGTTAGATTCAATGGGATTTTAATATAATTTTAACATGCAGTTAAATCTGAAATATGTTTATGTAGGACTACCTTCGTCCCACTTTGACAAGGCTTTTTCAGCAAAACGTACATATATCAGTGGTGGCATTCGGCCGGTTCTGCCTGGTTCTAGAGAACCAGTAGCAACGATGAGCAGCAGAGACGGAACCAGTTCTCTCCACTGCTCTGTGTTTGGCCCACCCGCCTGCCCAGTCTCCCATGCTCACCTTTATGACCAGACTTCAAAGCGCAGCTGCTTTGTGCGGCGCAGAATAGCACCGCGTGGCAGCTGCTGCAGTGACCGGCATCGTGCAGGCTTGCAGGAGGCAAGTTAGAATGCCTCTGCACCTGCACAAAGTACACATTTGGCATGCGCATGCAAGCAAAGTGTGCACGTGTGTACAGCGCGCCCACCAAGCCACTCCCACTTAACCAGTAGCAACTTTATTTGAATTTAGGATTTTATCATTAACACATTCAATTTCTAGACTTTTAATTAAAGTAATAGCTTGTAAACATGCTGGAATGATTGCTAACTTCTGCTTAAGCTACAATTTTAGTTGTAAAATTTAGTTACCATTTTCCCACTGAAATGTATCTGTTTTATGAAAGAACTTATTGTATACCCATTCCTTGTTTTCACATAACATTTTCTCTGTATCTGAAGTGTGCTTTCCAATGTTGCCATTTTTCCCAGCCAATATGACCTGCTACCAGGAGAACTAGAATTTGGAGTCACTTTTTTAATGAAAAATATGTCAGCATAAGAAAAGTAACAATCGTGTAATACAGTTGTATTGGAAATAATCAAACAACACAAATGTGTATTATATATCTACACCTGTAGCCTCAGTGGTTGTCACTTTTGATCGATTTTTTAATACTGGTATTTCTACATTGTTCTATGCTAAAAAAAAGGAATACAATAGATATAAAGATTTTTAAAAAGATAATTAATAGAGATTTACCAAGTTTCATTTTAAGAAATTTAATGTTTAAAACTGTAAGCATTCTTTTAACAAAACCTGGAGTGCTTCCATCTAAGTATACTTAGGTGAATACAAATAATCTTCCAACATGTTAATGATTACAATTTTCAGGAAAAAAGAACATTTGAAATGTACTAATAACATCAGTTAAGTAGCAGTCTGAATTGACAAAAAGTATATACATGGGGTAATACAGACATTTTTACCTATTTCAAAATCATCATCTTCAGCAAGCAATTCAGCATGCGGAACTACTGGAGGAGACTGGCACTTCTTAAGTTGATATGCTATGGAATCAAATCAAAACTGGATTAGTAATGGTTTGAAGACAAATTTCACTATAAGGTGAATGCCACCTAACAATATTTGAGGAAAAGGTACGATGGTGTACAAATATTATAACACAGATGGCAAAATAGACCTAGTGAAAAATTATGTGAAAAAAATCTATTATTTACAGCTACTGATCATATGACCCTGTATTCCCATGTGAAATATTGGGATTTCTTATTGAAAATGTGTAAGTGCATGTATAGAAATGCACATATGTCATACACACTCTCCTTCATTACATTCTTGCCATTTCAATATAGCCAAATGTCTCATCTTCTTTCCTTACAGTTAATGTCCTTTCACAAAAATAAGTCTGTGAGAAAATGAAAATGAATAAAAAGCATCTTAAATAACACAAGAAGTCTCTTTAGAAACCCTTTCTTGCTGTATGAGTCTCTTTTTTTGACAATATCAGCAGAAATGATGTCATTCTACAGCTTCAAATGAGAAAACATCCTATGTCTGAACAGTTTAAGCTTTTTTGACAGGAAATTAGAATACCAACGTGTTTCACTAATACCCCCAAGTCCTTAGAGCTTACTTAGAAGTGTGTGGCCAGGATTAAGTGCTTAGGGCTTTCCCTTGAAATATTCAAAGCCAAGTAACGTGTATTAAATATTTACCTCTCCTTTTGCTGCAGATAATAATGGTTGATAAAGGTTTTCATTAAATTAAATAGCATGCCAATTGAAGTAATCTAATTTATTCTGACAACAATAGAAATAAAATATTCTTTTAAATCACCCCATGCCGTTTGACTCTCCTTATCTTTCTCACACATATATGATTTGTTAGATGAGAAAAAGGATACTGACCATGAAAATTGAGAACAAAGAATCCTCCAGTAGAGAAATCACTGTGAAACTTGAGAAGGACTTGATTACTGGCACTAAAAGCAGTTTCCAGAGCTGTGTTCCCACTGAATACTCCCAACTGGGGTGAATTTTGGTCTGGGCCATCCCTAAGAACCCAGAAAGAAAAAAGCAAAAGATTGTAATTAAGTTTTATATTCACAGTATTGCAGATTGACAGCAACTTTAAATCTTTGGGAAGGTAGAATAATTTAAACAATTATAGCAAAGTGATTCATTTGTATTCAAATCTGTACATTTAAGAACAACTCTTAATTGTGAAAAGTGTAACCTTGTTTTTAAATAACATATATTATTTTTTGTCCTGAAGTTGTTCCAACTCCTTTATTTTATTTATTTATTTGTTTGTTTATTAAATGTGTTTGCTGCCCATCTCACTATGAGGTGACTTCATCCATTCATATCTATAGAAAATTGCTGATGTTGTGAAATCAACCTACCCTACTTCAGCCTGTCAGCTGCTTCCCAAGCAAGAAGTACACAAAATTTTTCAACAGGTTCTTCTTGAGTGTGACATTGACATTCCTCACATAAACAAGAAATGATTCCTCACTATTTAGGTGAGCAAAGATTTTGCCTTTAAGAAGAAGGAAAGCAACATTTCTGGAGAAATTAAAGAAATGTGGAATTCTTAATACTATCTGAGGATGACCTCAGTATTATGCACTGAGGTCACCCTAGTTGGCTCCTGAAAGGTCTTCAAGGAAACAACCAAGCTCAGAGAGCAGTCAAGACTCCACAACTCAACTATGAACTACAGATATTCTCTTCTATTGAAGTTAAAGGAGACATAGAGTACATGGACCAGGAAAATTAATCCTAAGCCCCCAGTTAAAGGTTTCATCTCTACAGGAAACTGAAAAACTCCTGGGAAGGGAAGAAAAATCCCCTAAGAAAGAGACAATTTTTATCCAAAAATCTACAACTAGGTCTTTGATTTACTTCAGAATGTTTTAAAATCATTTCTGATACCTGTTACCTCTGAAGTTTCTTGTATCTGTGGAAATTTAGTTATTGTGTATATCAGTGCTGTCAAACTCCCAGCCTCTGGGACAGATGCATCACATGCTGGCCACATCCACAATCCAGTTTAGCGAAGAGGGAAAAAGTCCCTATACATCACGTGATGCCACAGTGATGATGTGAGTTTGACACCTCTGATGTATATATTTGGGCTCTTTGAGCAGTTAATTATCAGGGCTTGAATTTGTTTTAAGTTTGTCTTTGATAGAATGCTTATGGGAAATTGCTTTAAAATGCTGTTTTTGTTTTAAACAGCACTAAATTGTTAATTCATTTGCCACTAAATG
This sequence comes from Pseudonaja textilis, assembly GCF_049901715.1. Lineage (NCBI taxonomy): Eukaryota > Metazoa > Chordata > Lepidosauria > Squamata > Elapidae > Pseudonaja > Pseudonaja textilis. The sequence continues at coordinate 125,877,607 of NC_141990.1, read as the reverse complement.
CTTTAGGTGTGACTTCCTAAAATTAAAAAAGTTGTTATATTTTCTTCTTATTTTTTAATAAAATTAATTTTAGATTATTGTAAAAACTGCAGAGCTGATTTTAGGGAAATTATAAGAGAGTTATTAAAGGAGGAAAAAGCACAAGTCATTAACTCAAATTAACCTTTCTATGATTTGTTCAATGTAAGATAGATCAGAAATAAATTTGGAGAAGTTTTCAAAATCCTATTAGTATATCCTGCAAAAAATAAAGTATAATTCCTTGATATTGTTTTTATATCTTTATAGATAAAACTATTTTTTTTCTCACGAGAAGTTTCTGAAACTTCTGAGTTGAAAAACAAGCTTGCTAAGCAGAACGAGAAATTTGCTGATTAAACAAAATCTGCTGTACATGAATGTGTGCTTACAGTTACACATAGGTTTTTTTTTTTTTATTTAGCCATATAAAGATGTGGAAAATACCCAAATATCACTCTTCACAATAATAAGATGTTAACATACCATACTGCAATGTAGTCATTCACTAATTCTGTTTGGAGTAATGTGAAATTGATGTAGATGCCATGACCCTGGGCTACAGTTATAAGCCATGTACAATCTTTTGAATTTGGATATTCATCTGGAAATCCTGGTGAATACACAGTGCCATTCTGAGATGTTACATTATATCCACACGGAGCTGATAAAAAAAAAAGATAACATACATCAATCTAGTCTTTTGGAACCCGGTGTATCCCTGCCAGCTGCATTTAATATATAACAAAATCCAAAGTGAGAGAATAACAAAATACATCATCGTTCATAACAATAGGCAATGCAGATTAAATAGAATAATCTGGATTTTGTAACTATGATAAATTGGCACCTTAAAAGAATTCATAGCGGTCAACTAAGATATGATGATAGCATAGGGATGCTTTTAAGTTGACAAGGAGAATCTCTTTTTATATAGATAGGATCTACAATTTCTGATATTGAATTGAAATAGCATACATGTAACATGGACACAGTCACACTACAAACGCACATATATACATACACACAAAAACACTCCTACCAGAAATTAGGTTTATTAAAAAAAACCTACAATTTAATCTTTTTTTTTAAAAAAAAATGTTGCTTGCTTCACTGAAGAAAACACCGAAAGGGATCATAAAAAAGTTGCAGGTGAAAGGTTAATTCCTTAGCATGCCATACCATTTTTTTACACACTGAAATCCTATCAAATTTATGTCCCCATAGCAATTAGCTTTTTACTAAGCTAAGTGCTATAAAGGTAGATCGAAGGGAGGCTGGAAGCCAGCCAGGATTGCCTTATTGGTTATATTCGGTCCAGGAAATATTGGTTTCCTCACCCCTTCCCATTTTAGAAACTTTATCCTTATCAAATGATTAAATCTACCATCTACAATCAATTTGCAGATTAAAAATAATATGATCCAGTTTTTGTAGTTCTTTGAATGTATGACAACTTTCTGCATTTATAATTGTCATCTCTCTCCCTCCCTCTCCCTCCCTCCCTCCCTCTCTCTGTCATGCATGCTAAAAATAGTTTTCTGCCTGGCAAATAATATTCTCTTTCTACATATACAAATAATAATACTGCTGCACATGCATATATACTTAGTACGGAGCATCAAACGGCAAAATCATGGGTAATGAGATGAGAAACAATATGAAGTAAAAGGATGTGATTCATCCATTGCTAATATCAGGTGACTGCTCTGAGGACAGGATATCATAATCAGGCAGCAGTAAAGAAAGCCTTGATCCTGCTGGCCACTTCCCCAACTGGCAAAAGTGCGAGTTATAAGAAAGGATCTCAGTATATGAACTGCTCAGAAAAGGAATAAGAAATTCTCCCCATCAGCCATGAAATATGGTACAGCAAAGAGAGTCATGGGCACACAATAATTGCAATAAACAGCAGTGGCAGTTTCTGCGATTCACTGCCAATGACTACATCTTTGGTTATAAATTAAGTTATTGGCAGTGCACAAATCACTGCATCACTTGCCAGTCTCTGTTTGCACTCTGCTGGCATTAAATGAAATAGCAAGTAGCTGCTGTTGCAGCTGCTTCAGACACCTCAGCCTTTGGCAGGGTAGGACTTTAAAAATAAAAAAAAAGATGCTTTGAAGTGTACTGAAACTCATCATCAGTTTTTCATAGTTTAACAAACATGATAAATGTGACAGGATACATAATGTATAATGTCATAGTTACTGTACAGTGTCATTAGAGAAGTACCTCATTATTATTAACATGCATACATTTGATAAACACCAGTTTGTATACAGAAAAAATAGATCTACAGAGGATGCTATAGCTATCACTCTTCACACTGCTCTGACTCATTTGGAGCAGCAGGGGGGCTATGGGAGGATGCTTTTTGTAGATTTTAGCTCTGCGTTTAACACAATACTTCCACATAGACTAGTGTCTAAACTTCTGAACCTTGGATCTTCTTATTCAATCTGCCCTTGGATTATGGATTTCTTGTCTGGCCACTCACTGATGGTTAGGTTGGGTAATTATATCTCTTCAGCCCTTATTCTTAACACTGATACACCCATAGGGTTGTGTGTTGAGTCCCTTACTCTATACTATTTATGTGCATGACTGCATTCCCACTAATGCTAGTAATACTATTACTAAATTTGCAAATGATCCAAAAGTGATGGCACTCATATCTGCCTATCAAGATGAGGTGGACCAGTTGCTTTCTTGGTGTGGACAACAACATGGTCCTCAACACCAATAAGACCAAGGAGCTTATAGTGCACTACAGAAGGAACAGATCAGTTATCCAGCCCTTGCTTATCAATGGAGACTGGGTGGAGCAAGTGGTCAGTTTTAAGTTTCTGGGTATTATCATAAAAGAGGACCTGACCTGGGATGCTCACATTGTAGCACTGGGCAAAAGGGCCCAGCAGAGTTTATGCTACCTGAGATTTCTCAAGAAACAACCACTGAATGAAAACTGCTGGTGACCTTCTACTGCTGCACCAGAGAGAGTATTTTAACTTACTGCATCTCTGTATGGTTTGCCAATTGCACAGTGGCAGATAGGACAGGACTCTGCACATGCATGAGTGTTTCCTGTGTGCCACTGCACTACTGCACATGCGCTGACAATCAGCTGGCGGGCAGGTGGCACGCATGCACAGTAGACTTTTCCTGGGCAAGGGCTCACATGCTGGCAGTAATGGCTCTGGGTGCCACTTCCAGCACATGTGCCATAGGTTTGCTACCACGGATATAGTGCAATATTAATGCAATATCATTAATTTTCAATTCAATTGTATAGAATGTGAAGAATGTGTGTTTGTGTTTTATTTTTATTATAATGTACAATGAAAATGGCATTGTACAAAACTAAACTAAATTTTTCTTTTTAAATTAATTTGAAATGTGTACTTGCCATTTATTTATTAGTGTGGCTATATGCCCAACCTCTATAATAAATATACTCTTGGCAATTGAATTATTTATCGAAACTGGTTTTTTAATTGCAAATAATTAACATTGCCAGGTGGCAACAACAACAACAAAAATCATGTTGTATGTTTAATTTAAGTAGATATCTAAGCATGATAAACAACGATCTCTCATCCCTTGATTGGGAATTTCTATTCTCTGGATGCAATACTGTAGAAGACCATTTCAACATATTTTTACTTGAAGTCAAAAGACTTATCAAACTATATGTACCATTGACAACTCCCCAAACCAGAAAAAACGAATTACCCAAAACAATAAGGAAGCTTCAATCCAAAAAGAAATTACTTTGGCAGAAAAACAAATCTGGTCACGTTGCCAACTTCAAAAGCCGATAAAAATTTTTATGCCACCAGATAAAAACTGAATGCACCAATTATCACATTAAACAAGAAGAAAACCTTCTATGCACCAATTCCACCCGCGCTTTCTACAATTTTTTAAACAACAAACTAAAAGACTCAAGGTCCATCCCATCCCTGAAAGGACCTAATGGTAAAGACTGCAACAACGACACTATTAAAGCCAATCTCTTTAACACATTCTTTGGTTCAGTATTTGTAAACAGCAATGGATCATGCCCAGTATTTCCTAATCGAACCAAAGACAACTACAACGATCTAGTATATATTGATTTTACAGAATACAATGTTGAAAAAGCACTACGCAATCTCAAACCATCTCTATCTATTGGACTGGACGAAATATGTGCCTACTTCTTAAAAAAGCTATCCACTGCCATAGCTGAACCTCTAAGCATAATCTTTGAAAAATCTTTCAGGACCAGCTCCTTGCCAAAACTATGGTCACAAGCCACAGTCATCCCCATCTTCAAAAAGGGAGACCCCAGCCTAGTTGAAAATTACAGACCAATCTCTTTATGCTGCGTCACCTGTAAAGTCATGGAATCAATTATTAACCAATCCATCCTCCACCACTTAGAAACAAACAACCTACTCTCTAACAAACAATTTGGTTTTAGGAAAAAACTACCATGTAATCTGCAACTCTTACACTGAAAAAACATATGGACTACACAACTCGATCAGGGCAAAGCAGTAGACGCAATCTACATAGACTTCTATAAAGCCTTTGATTCAGTGGTACACGACAAACTACTCCTAAAACTAAAATTTTACGGTATCTCTGGACACCTGCATAACTGGACAGAAGCATTCCTGTCAAACAGACAACAAATGGTCAAAATTGGGAGCGTCCTATCAAATTCTGTACCTGTCAACAGTGGTGTCTCCCAAGGTAGTGTTCTAGGACCAACTCTCTTCATACTCTACATAAATGACCTCTGTGATCATATTAAGAGCAACTGCGTTCTCTTCGCTGACGATGTAAAGCTATTCAACACCACAGACAATACTGCTACCCTTCAAAAAGACCTTGACTATGTATCAGAATGGTCAAACAAATGGCAACTTCAAATCTCAACAAATAAATGCTCTGTCCTACATATTGGCAAAAAAATAATAATCAGAAAATAAAGTACAGGTTGAATAGTCAAGACCTTGTTGATGATCCAAACTCTGTAAAGGACCTTGGAATACTCATCTCAAATGACCTAAGTGCTAGAGCCCACTGTAACTACATAGCCAAAAAGGCATTAAGAGTTGTTAACCTAATCTTACATCGCTTTCTCTCTGGTAATATTACACTAATAATAGAGCATACAAAACATTTGCTAGACCAATACTCAAATACAGTTCATCAGTCTGGAACCCACATTATGTATCTGATATTAACACAGTTGAGAAAGTCCAGAAATATTTCACAAGAACAGTTCTTCACTCCTCTACTTGTTGCAGAATACCTTATGCCACCAGACTTGAAATTCTAGACCTAGAAAACCTAGAACTACGCCGCCTTTGGTCCGATCTAAGTATAGTATATAAAATCATACATTGCAATGTCCTACCTGTCAATGAATACTTCAGCTTCAACCATAACAACAAAAGAGCAAACAATAGTCACACCAAACTTGATTGTAGGAAATATGACTTCAACAACAGAGTGGTCAATGTCTGGAATACTGTACCTGACTCTGTGGTTTTTTCCCCAAACCCCAAAAACGTTAACCTTGAACTGTGTACTATTGACCTCACCCCTTTCCTAAGAGGTCTGTAGGGGGCATGCATAAGTGCACCAATGTGCCTACCGTCCGTATCCTATTGTTTCTTTTTTCTTTTTTTTTATTTTTCTTATATGTAACCATGTATTCATAACTATGTTTTTACTTATACCTATTATCTTGTAAGCAATTGACAAATAAAAAAATAAAATAAATAAATAATAAATGATACAGTTTATTTTGAAGGTTCCCATCTGGTTTTTGTGGATGACAAAATTGACATTTTTACCTTTTTCCCAAAAGACTTTCATTTATAAATGTTAAAATCTTATTTTAATTATGGTATTTACTACAAATAATTTTAATTCTAAGCATGGCATAGAATAATTAACTCTATTCCATTATATACCATGTTTGAGATTTCAAAGTGATTTGAAGAAATCCTGAGCTCATCAACAACTATGTTTCTCCAACAATACGGCTTCCACCAATAGGAAGGCCCAGCATGTTTTATCGGCATAAAATCAAATTAAGCCCCTCCCCCAAATTAAGGCCTATATTAAACATGTGAAATGGGGGGGAATGGCGGGGGGGGGGGGCAGCTTGCTGTAAGGAAGTACTTTTGTTGCATACCCGGATATGGTGCTGCCTGAACTGACTTTGGCATTGGTGGGGCACTTCGTATCAGGAGACCTTCCTCCACCGTTGCTTTCCCTTCTCTCTTGCTGCTGCGGCATTTAGAGCAATGCCATGACATTTGGCGCAGCCACGCGCAGCCAGCCAGGGCTCCTCCCTGCAACTGGAGCCCGGCAGACACACTCAGTTTCAGGTGCTCCTGTCGCCGCCTTCCCTTCGCCTTCAAAGGCAAAGCCAATTCTTTTAAAAACAACAACCTACTACTGGTACGACAAAGCCTCCCCTGCCTGAGAGGGCAGCCCAACCCCACGTGGGGAGGTGAATCTCCCGGGGCCGCAGTGCAGGATTGGCCCAACCCGGGAGAAGCACCCAGCCGCCATCCCTGCCTGGTGCCGGGCAGAATGCAAAGAACTTCACCTGGGGCACCCAGCGCAGCTGACAGGTGGGCCCTCCTGCCCCATCCCTTCCTGGCACCAGGCAGAGTGCAAAAAGCTTCACCTGGGGCACCCAGCACAGCTGACAGGCGGGCCCTCCTGCCTAGCAGTGGAGCTCTTGCCAAGGCAGCGAGCACCTCCCTGCTGGACCCTCTGCTCATCCCGTCAGGGCCACGCCAGAGCCATGAAGGCTGGGCAGAGCTGGGAAAGCAAGCCGCAGGTGCACACCCACCTGCCAAGCGAAAGAGCCAGGCTGACCCAAGCTTGGCTTTCCTTCCCAATTCCCTCCAGCCCGAACCTGAAGGGGCCACCGGGAGAGGCCACCCGAGGCAGTGATAGCACCCACCCATCCGTGGACAGGGAGGCAAGACAATGGCCTGCGCCGCATCCTCCTCTGAGCTGAGCCCTGCTGAGTCAGTGCCTCTGCCTGATGCCCGTTCCGCTGCAGCATTTGGAGCTGCCAGAGCATTTGGAGATGCATGGGGATGGGGACGGGCTGGGCAAGGGGTGGAAAGGATGGGCAGCTTCGGGCTCTCTCCGCCGGCCAGGGAAGCAGCACTGCCATCACCTCGCCTCCCTGTCCGTGGACAGGTGGGTGCTATCACTGCCTCGGGCAGCCTCTCCGGTGGTCCCTTCGGGTTTGCCCAGGAGGAACTTGGGAAGGAAGCCAAGCTCAGGTCAGCCCGGGTCTTTTGCTTGTCAGGCAGGCGCGCACCTGCGGCTCGCTTTCCTGGCTCTGCCCAGCCCGCATGGCTCTGGTGCAGCCCTGGTGGGATGAGCAGAGGGTCCAGCAGGCAAGCGCTCACTGCCTTGTTGAGAGCTCTGCTGCCTGTCAGCTGCGCTGGGAGCCCCAGGCAAAGCTCTTCGCACTCTGCCCGGTGCCAGGCAGGGATGGCGGCTGGACGCTTCTCCTGAGGTGGGCCGATCCTGCACTGAGGCCCTGGGAGATTTGCCTCCCCATGTGGGGATGGGCTACCCTCTCTGGCAGGGGAGTCTTTGTTGTAGTAGGGCGTCGTTTTTAAAATAATTGGCTTTAATTTCAAAGGCAAAGGGAAGGCAGCGACAGGAGCACCTGAAGCTGAGTGTCTCCACCGGGCTCCGGTTGCAGGGAGGAGCCCTGGCTGGCTGCACGTGGCTGCGCCAAATGCCACAGTGTTGCTCTAAACGCCGCGGCAGCAAGGGAGAAGGGAAAGCAACGGTGGCAGAAGGTCTCCCGATACGAAGTGCCCCACCAATGCCGAGGTCAACATCCAAGCTGTTGCTGCCCGCCCACCCGAGGATGCAAGGGGGGGATTAAGTCACCCCCGAAAAGACGGCCTAGCAGTTTTTTCGGGGATCAAAAAAAATAAGACCTGGCCTTATTTTGTGAGAAACACGGTAAAATATAAGTGGAGTGAGTTAGAAGCCACGTTTTAAAACATAAATAAGGAACCATTTAGCATAGTTTGGATGTTTAAATTTACATATGCAGGTGCATGAACCAAAGAGCCAACCAATTAACATGAACTATGGATATTCAAATAATCATTGCAAGCAATTATTTGAAGATAATTCTAAACAAAGAAGCATGTGCAATGAAGCTATTTGAAAACGATTTCACATTCTGCAGATCAGCTATGTAATCGAGAAGGGGAGGAGGGAAGTGAATCTTTCTGGCAAGTCCTTTTCCCAATAGCCAAAATTTGGAATTCAGGATATATTGAGAAAGTTTCTGGGTGAAATCACATTGTTGATTTAGACATGAGTATTATGTGCATTGGGTACTATTGTAGAAGCAGTTTCTCCTTCAGCCAGTTTTTTTCTTAATTTTCCTTTATCCTCTACCCCCATTCTATTATTTATTTCCTAAAGGAAAAGTTGAGCTTAAATACCTATTATCCTATTGTCATACCTCCAAACCAATGCCCCCTCTCTGTGATTTAAAACGTAATAATCTGAGCATGAATCTGAGATGGTATTTCAGCTCTCATTTATTGAGGGAATTAAAAAAATGAAGTTCTGTACCACATTAATATAATGATAGACAGGTAAGACAAACATATCCTTTAGCTTACAACTCTTTTCAACACAAAGGCAAGAGTTCTCACCCATAATTTTTAAAAAATCCAAACTCATCCTTCTCTCCTTGCTAAATCTTCATCATCATTTCTCCTTTTAATGGCCCAATAATCCCTTGCTGAACGGAGCTGAGTGTTTAACTGGCTGGATGTCATTCCTGTCACCAATGCGGCATTATATTCAGCAGATAAATTCTCAACGTGCTCAGAGAGAGAAATATCTGCCTCTACCTAGGATTGAACTCACAGCCTTCTGATTGTGAGGCAAGAGCTCCACCTCTATGCCACCGCACCACCCTTCTATTCACATCCAAAATTGCTTCCTACCCTTCTAAAAGCATTAAAATCAAACCATCTTTCTCCATCCCTCACTCATTTCATTCTTTCTTATCCTCTAGTATCAAGAATATGGCAATGACATTTGTAGCTTTAGAAATGGTAACTTCCAAAATGATTGTCTGGTTGTTTTATGAGCATCACAGGCTGGGGTGGGATTCAAATTTTTAACAATCAGTTCTGTGGGTGTGGCTTAGGTGGTGGGCGTGGCTTGGTGGTATGTGACTGGGTGGACATAGTTTGGTGGTCATGTTATTGACTGGGTGTGGCCAACTCAATATCATTCACATCAAGGCACGCATCTCCTCGCCTGGCATCTCATGACTGTGGGGATGCTGCAACAGTTGTAAGTGTGAAAAATGGTCATAAGTCACTTTTTTCAGTGCCTGTGTAACTTTGAATGGTCACTCCACACAAGCAATGTACCAGCAAAGGAGGGGGAAAAAACTGAAGTTCCTGAGACAGGAAGTCTAGTCCTGCCGAGAATGTAATAAGGGTTAATGGAGAGGCAGTTTCTGTAAGCAACACCAGAATGTTTCCTTCCTGCCTTCCTTACAGGATTAGGCCAGTAATTTCTTCTAACAATCGGTTCTCCAAACTGCTTAGAATGTTAACAACTGGTTCTAGCGAATAGGTGTGAACTGGTAGAATCCCACCCCTGATCACAGGCCAGGAAAAACTACATTTCGAAGAGGCACAAATGTGGGTTGTATGTGAGTGTAAGGAAAGAAAGGGTAGTGATTTATCATAGGGGACATGACAGAACGTAATATGACTTATATCAACTACTTTCCATTTTTGAAGAAAAATGTATTTCTCTCTCAATTCTGATTGCCAATGAAACTGTTATGAGGCTTGCAACAGATAATGATTTTCATATATCCATTTGATTTATTTTTTCATCTTGGAATGTAAACAATCATGATGAACAAAAGCTACCTTCACACTTTGGAAAAGGATGATTCCAGTTCCTGTTGATCCCATGATGGCAAGTGAGCACGGAGTGACCGATTAATACATATCCAGGATAGCATTCAAAAGAGATAGATTGGCCCACACTGTAATCGGAATTGATTATATATCCATTATAAAATGGAGGAGGATCTGGACAATTCTTTAATTCATAACCTGAGGAGAAAAAAAGATAAAATATTCTCTTCCCCAGAAAAAAATTAAAAATCATAAAACAAATGGATAAATGTTCTATAACTTGCTAAATATTTATATCTAAGTGATTAATACAGACAGGCAACTTTCTTCCAGTTGATGATTTCTATATGTATAGATAGATGTATGTGTACGTAGACAGATATGAAGGTGTGTGTGTGTGTGTGTGTGTGTGTGTGTGTGTGTGTGTCCTTTTGCCTTTTTGGCTTGGGTAGAGAAAAGAAAATATTTACATTTACTGCTAACTAGAAACCCATTATAGACTTTTTGCACAAAACAGTAAATATCAAATTTATGACATGGTTTGGATGATCAAAAGGAACAGATTACACAAAGTAGAGTAATATGTTGTAAACATAGAATAAGGCCTATAATTGCACTTATAACTGCTGTAAAGAAAATCAGAAATTCCTTTTTCATATCTTTTTATTATTTTTTCTTTACTTGTTTTCCTATCTTGCCCTTCTCTTTTATTTCTCTTTTTTATTATTCTTACTTTACATTTGTTTGTATTTGTTTTAACATTCTTTTAAAAACTCTTTAATAAAATTATAAATTTATAACTGTATATAGATTTAAACCCTTGGACAGTAATGGAATTAGAATGATGATTAGCATACCAAACAATTGCCTCCAAACTTCAGGATAGATTCCTATACAATATTAAATTAATCTAAAAATAGTCTAATGATTTGCAGTTTTGATTTTATATTTTCATATTGCTAATATTTGCCCAATAAATGGAATCACAATTTGTGAATCCAGAGTAAAACTTCTGTAAGCAATATGTAAACACAGGAATGAATTTATGAAGCTAGATGTTCCTTCAAATATTCATAATCACAGAGTAAAATGGCAACTTGGGTTGGCCTGCTCATACTGTCATATTCCTGCCAATCATTAGGGACACATAAGGAGGAATGCATAAGAACAGAGCAGGCTTTCACTTGTAGCCATTTTCTCAGAGGTTGTTCACATTTTAGAACAATAAGTCTCTTCATTATTTAGCTCAACACTACCATTCTACAATACATTATAATCTAGCTTATTGGGGTTGCTTGTGTTACCTCTCTTTGGTTCAGAAAATGATCTCTCATTCCATTTTCTTTTACTAAGAGAGTATCTTCAAATTCATTCAGATTTTTACCAAGCAAAGGTATACATGTTATATAACCAGAATTTTGATCTCTATAAAGGTATATAAATTGAAGTTTTGGAATATAAATAGCTGGAATATTATGTCTTATAATATAGGATAGTAACAAAAAAAACAAACCCTGACATGTTTTATGGATAGTGTTATGACTTGTTAACTAGGCTGTAATACACAGCATAAATTACAATCCAGTTTGATGACTCTCACGGTTCAACTTACAAATTAATGTTATATATTTATATTTTGAAACTTCTTTTTTTAAAAAAAAATGATAATATTTTCTACACAAATGCAGTTTTGAACATTGCTATTAATTTATTAAGGGAACTAGTAGACTATACTTACCAAATTCCAGTGGTAATTATCAAACAATACTGATATATAAGGATTTTAATTTTTTAAAAAGCATAATGCTGTCCTTATTCTTAAGATTCTATTTCATACTTCACAGTATCTGTCAGCAAATGTAAAACTGGTTATTCTGATTATGGTTATCCTGATCTAAATGTGCCACAACTCCAGAGGAGTACTATCATGGTCACTCATTATTCCTATAGGTATTAATTGTTCCATTTACATATGCAAAGATTGAATGAGCATGCTTGTTCGAAAAAAAAAAAAAACACAAGTAAAACTTTGGATTGTTCTTGATTTCAATATATTCACTTTAATTTCATATATTTACCCCATATCTTCCTCTTTTGAAAAGTACAACATTCATGGAAATATTAGCCACAGCCTGCAAATTCCTTACTCCAGAAGTATATTCAATCGAATTGTGAGAAAATATTCATAGACTGCCCTGTACATTACCATTGCAGTTAATACTAATCCTTATGCATAACAATCAAAAGAACCAACTGATCTATTTCCAGAATCAAATCTACTGAAAAGTATAAAGTTTAACATAATATTAACAAAATAATATTTGAACAGCTTTTTGGACAATAGTTATCTTAATTTATTTAGAAAGTCATATTACTGTTTTTCAGGAAGGGGAGAGAACTTTCAAAACAAATACTATTTAAAAGCCAGATTTTTTTTTTTTTAAATGAAGAATTCAAATGCAAATTCAAATGCAAATTCAAAACCAGGAAACAGAAGAGGAAAAAAAAAATACATGCATTGAAAAATTATGGAATGAAAAAATATTGTCATGAGAAGGCATTCCTCTAATAACTGAAACTGTTTATGTCATTTATTATTTACCTTGATATGCAAATTTAAATCCATGTCGGTTTTCTGAGTGATCACTGTAAAAGTGGATGAGAGTTTCATGTGTTGTACTTAATAAAGATGGTGGAAGATCTGTACCACTGAACTGGCCAATCATAGAACTGGTGTGGTAAGGCCCATTCTGAATTTCAAGGAAGTCATGGTTAGCTTCAGTGGAGAAGTTCAGAAATTGTAGATGTGCCCCTATGTAGCAAAAATAAAATAAAAAGCTGAAAGTTTAGCATATTGTAGATTTTCTTTAAAAAATAAGCATCAATTAGATAAGCAAACTGCAATATCCAATCCAGATGTGTATATTCCAGCTTGGATTCCCGGTTAATAAAAAACTTAGTTAATGTAAAAAATAATAAATGTAAGTACAAGTAGATTAAGTATTAACTATTTATGAATAACATTTCTTTACATTTTGTTTCCTAGTGCTCAAAATGTTTCACATACTTGTTTTCAGTAAACCTTAAACCTTAATAATCTGTTAATGTTGTTAGGCCCATATTATAGAGAAAGGCAGAGTTTATCAAAAGTCAGTTAGCATATAACTATGATTAACAAATGAAGACTGTGTATCTTGCAGCTATACAGTATATACTCGAGTATAAGTCGACCTGAATATAAGCCGAGGCACCTAATTTTGCCACAAAAAACTGGGAAAACTTATTGACTCGAGTATAAACCAAGTTTTTCAGCACATTTTTTGTGCTCAAGTGAGATTCCCTCTGAAAGAAAAATGGTGTGGAGGTCCGGAGCTGGGCAGCTGCTTCCCTGCTTTCGTGTTTCCTTTGCAACTTGTAAGCATGGGCGTAATCGGAAGCAGAAAAGTTCTTGCATGAGGATATATTGCTTTTTCTTTATTTAACTGTTTTTAGCGGGGGGAAGACCCACCGTCATGTGAGAATACTCAGACACGAAATCTATTCGCCTGAAAATAAGTGTGTGTGTGTGTGTGGGGGGGGATTTTAACAGAGGGAAGACATAGGGAGAAGGCAAAAGCGACGGAAGATCCTTCAGGGGAAACTGAGGGGGAGACTCATCCTTGGTCCAGATGAGCCCCCTTCCCTACCCCTAAGGAAGCAGAGGCAGCCAGCAGGGGCAGGCAAGCCCCGCTTCACGGACTCCGTTCGTCCTCGCTCCCACCCACCCACCCACCCAAAGCCACGAAGTCCCCCAATCGCGCAGCCCAGAATCGCCCTCCCATCAGGGGGCAGCAACAACACCCGGTGTTTCCTGAAACAAGAAGCTCTGCCGTGCAATGAAAGCGCCCTGGCTCTAGGCTCAGAAAACAACGCAAGCCGAGGTGGCTTCGTTTCCTCAGCCCCAGCTGCTTTCAGTCCGCTCGGGAGGAGGGGGAGGAGGAGGTGGCGGCAGCAGCGCACGTTATTTTCTGAGCTCTAGGCTCGCGATCTCAGAAAACAACGCGAGCCGCCGCCACCACCACCTCCCCTCCCCTCCCCGAGTGGACTAAAAGCAGCTGGGGCTGAGGAAATGAAGCCACCTTGGCTCGTGTTGTTTTCTGAGATCGCGAGCCTAGAGCTCAGAAAATAACACGAACCGCCGCCGCCGCCACCTCCTCCTCCCCTCCTCCCGAGCGGACTGAAAGGAGCTGGGGCTGAGGAAACAAAGCCATCTCGGCTCGCGTTGTTTTCTGAGATCGCGAGCCCAGAGCTCAGAAAATAAGGTGAGCCACCGCCGCCACCACCTCCTCCCCACCTCCTCCCGAGTGGACTGAAAGCAGCTGGGGCTGAGGAAACGAAGCCACCTCAGCTCACGTTGTTTTCTGAGCCTAGAGCCAGGGCGCTTTCATTACGCAGCGGAGCTTCTTGTTTCAGGAAACACCGGGTGTCGTTGCTGCCCCTGAGGGGAGGGCAATTCTGGGCTGCGTGATTGGGGGACTTCGTGGCTTTGGGTGGGTGGGTGGGAGCGAGGACGAACGGAGTCCGCAAAGCGGGGCTTGCCTGCCCTTGCTGGCTGCCTCTGCTTCCTTAGGGGCGGGGAAGGGGGCTCATCTGGACCAAGGGTGAGTCTCCCCCTCAGTTTCCCCTGAAGGATCTTCTGTCGCTTTTGCCTTCTCCCTATGTCTTCCCTCTGTTAAAATCCACACACACACTTATTTTCAGGCGGATAGATTTCGTGTCTGAGCATTCTCACATGATGGTGGGTTTCCCCCCCCCCCTAAAAACAGTTAAATAAAGAAAAAACAATATATTGCAAGAACTTTTCTGCTTCCGATTACGCCCATGCTTACAAGTTGCAAAGGAAACTCGGAAGCAGGGAAGCGGCTGCCCAGCTCCGGAGCTCCACACCATTTTTTTTTCCAGAGGGAATCTCACTCGAGTATAAGCCGAGGGGGTTTTTTTCAGCACAAAAAATGTGCTGAAAAACTCGGCTTATACTCGAGTATAAACGGTATTTACTCTTTCTACCAATTTTTCTAAGTTTGTTATTAGTTATTTCAATACTATCACCATTTTGCCATAAAGTTCATTAAAATTATTGTACTAGTTTTGCTTATTCTGATTAAAAGAAATGCATATGGTAACACTATATGACCCACAACAATAACTGTTCAGAAACCAGAATGCGTATCTTTTATAGTTTATAAGCAAAACTGAGTTGTTAAATTATATATAATATACAGTGAATTTAGTAAGACATAATCTCAGCAGAATAATTATCAAGTTTTAAACCTAGGAATTGCTATGCTATAAAATTCATCTTTAATGTACAGTAATTATTTTTTTTCAAAGATTATTATTATCCCATCTTTTTTTCCTATACAACTCAAGGTGTGAACATACCTAATACCTCTTCCTCCTCCTGTTTTCCCCACAACAACAACCCTGTTAGATAAATTGGGCTGAGAGTATATGATTGGGTCAACATCATCCAGTTGACTTTCATGTCTAAGATGGGACTAGAACTCACTGGCTCCTAGTTTTTAAGATAGCACCTTAACTATTACACCAAACTCCATATTCTTCAATAAGAGAAATATTATATATTCAGGATCAGGAGTATGGTTTTGCTTTCTTTTCTTTAGAGAAGGTAGGTAATATGGGAAGGTTACAGAAGATTCTTGAGCCAGGAAGCTTCAATCAATATATATTTTCTAAGTTGCAGTTATATCACAGCCTCAACATGCTACACTCATTTGACTTTTGGAGAAAACAAATATGATTTTCAGTAGGAAATTGCACATTTTTATATACATTTTTATATTCTGAGAATTTGGGGAGGGGATTCCTTTTCCAAGTAAATATCTCCCATGTCATAAGATATTCTATTCAACAAAAATTGTGGTTGCTCAAGAAAGAAGGAATAAGGGAAACTGCCATTCTTGCTAAATCTATATGTATAATCTATTTAATCTTTAAAAAAATAATCATAGAGTTTTTCATGAAAAATTTGACCATTTGCTGTACAGAGTCTGCATAGTTGCATGAACCAAAGATATCTGTAAGCAGTTCAAGGACAGACCTTGAATTTTCTCTAGCCCATTCTAGGAAGGTTCCTCAAAGAGAATGTGTACATTTTCAGTTGGTACAGAAACAATAGAGAACTGGATAATCTCTATTTAATGAACTGAGTTATGTGGTGCTCATAAAAAATAGAATCTCTGTCTTTTATAAGTTGGACCCCACTTAATTATCAACAAAAAAATAATTTTGTAATTCACAGGAACAGAAATGGATGAATAGGTTTCACAGAAAACAAATTGTCAAAACCCTATTCAGATTTCTAAACTATAGCAAGACATCACAATTACACAAACTTCATGATTAAGAACATAGTATCATAATAAGATTTATTTCAAGCAAACTAATTAACTTAACTAATTACTTTACTGTAAAATATTATTTTTCTTAATTTATTATGTTACATAAATCCATGTAATGAAAGAAAGCTGCTAGTACAGAAAAGTAAATGAATACTGACCTAAATGAGCCATGTTTAATTAGCTACATCTCATAATCCACCACCTTAAAAAAACGTTTTCTATTTTATTTTAGAGATTTTTTCTTTCTTTGGAGAACATGTATCCATAGTTATCTCACTGTTTTTTCTTATTATTTTTTTCAAGATAAATAGCTACATTTACTAATGAATGCACAGAAGTTTAAACAAATTCAAGCTCTTTATAATATTACATTGATAAAGAAACAGCCTAGAACTTTCAGTTGAGCATATGATATTGAATTATTATTTACCCTTCATGAATACTACAAAAAACCCTCCATAAACACAGGGAAAGAAAAAGGAAAGGCATGCACATGAGCGACCTGGCCTCTTTTTAGAGGACTAGGAAAGGAGACACGTAATTGAATTAGATATTGTTTTATTTTATGCCTTTGTGTCAATTAAAGCTACTCAAAATAAGTCTGAGTAATTGCATAAATAATGTTTCCAAAGATATCAGGTGGAACCTGTGCCAGTTCTTGTTTGTACCTAATATTGGGAATTGTATTTAAAACAGCCGTATCAGGGAAGGCAGCCGGAGAATGAGTAAGGGATCTAGAACAGAAAGTTTCCAAGTATTATTTAAGTCTCAAATTTAAAAAAAAAATCATTGAATAAAGTAGCGCATACAAAAGGTATCTTAATAGAATTATTCTTAGTAGCTTGATTTATTTAGTTTTGAATACATGCATCAGGCTAGTGGATGGAATTTTTTTAAAAAGCATGATTTTGGAACTGAGATTCCAATGGATAAATAAAAAGATGTCCTTCAATAAATAATCTTACCGTATCCAATAGGCAATAATATCTTCCATGTGCAGCCTAGATTACTAGGATAATTTCCTGGGAAACCTGGGCTCAGGATCACGCCTGCCATGTTTGTCAGTGTGCCACCACATTTGGCTATAATAAATAAACAATTCATTGAAAGTATATGGAAATATATCCAAAAAGTCATCAAACAATTGTGTAACTTATGAAGAATTAGTAATGTTAATGTAACTGCACACAAACACAAAAGTTCACTTCACTTGTGCTTGTAAAGAACTTCTATTGTTGCCAATCTATGCAGGAGAACTATTGTATACAATTTTCCAATTCAATTTGTTGTGTTAGATTTTTCTATCCATCCATTATTTTAAGATCAGAAAACTGAACAATAAGCAATCAATACACATGCTGGAGACTTTTTTCAAAATAAAAAAAAAACCTATCAATGGTATATAAAGCTAGTTAAAAAGATGAAATTTCCACCATGAATCTCAGGCTATAATCTTAAAATGATCACCTATAGATTTCACTGACAGAATGAATGAGCATGTGTATTCTTGAAGGACACTTATCAAATATTACACCCTACAAAGACTTTTCTCTCTCTCTCTCAGCTTACATTCTTTTATTTGTAATGCAATTCATTTACTCTCTCAGTTTTTATAGTTTAATATGGTTTTTATGCTGTTTTAACTTTTGATTGGGAGCTGCCCAGAGTTGGTTGTAAGATGGGCAACTATATAAACATTTTTAATAAATTAGACAAACAAATCTCCGCGCAAAACTTAAGTTACTCAAGATCTTTTTGTGCTACGTATCTAAATCAGCATTCTAGTGCTGAGAAAAGGCAAAGCATCAGCTGCTTTCTGAAATCACTACAAAAATCTTCAAGCATAGTTTATTTTATTTTATTTTTAAATTTTATTGGCCACTCATCTTATTACAGGTTTACCCTAGGCAGCTTACAATATTAAAAGATAAAATATCAAAATGAAGAGACAATATAAATAAAATACTAGTTTCATTATGAAATTACTTTTGTTGATATTTGAAAATAGTCTTCTGACTCTTCACAGAAGCACAAGATTCTCTGCAACCCGTCAGCTGCATAATTGCCCATAATATTTTTGCAAATTGTATTACCTAAAAATGCAACTGGCACAGCAAAATAATTCCCTTTTGCTGTGAAAAATGCAGTTTTTTTAAAAAAAGTATAAAACACATACACAAAACATCTTAATTTTTCCTTGATACAAAATAAATCTAACTGCTCTTCATGTTTCTATGAGATTTGATTGCTTTCTGTTTCAATTTGAAAACAACTGATTATGAGAAATTATTCTTAAACATGCTGTGCATTGCAATAAAAATAAGATTCTTTTTCTCTCTGCAAATGAACTGGAGCCAGCTGAATAAAGGAAAAGAGAGCAAATCTACCTTTATCATATAATTGGCATACCAAAGAGTAATGGAAAAGAAAGACTGCGAAAGGTTTAAATGAATATTTCAATGTTTGTAAATCAACGATGCACTTAGCAATTTAGCCTAGCAACCAGCAGATTATAAAAACCTGATATAAAAGATCTTAGTGGAGTCTCTCTGTCTAATAGGGTCTTTATATGCTTGGACTAAAGTTTGGCACATTCTGATTGCAAGAGGAAGAATAATAACTGGATTACTTGAAAAGTGAAAGCATGGATACTGAATGTCCTATTTCCACAAAGTCAGGCAACACTCAGGGTGCTCATAATTTGCTAACAGTTTTGAAGCTTCTTCTCTAACACATTAGGAAATAAGGGAAAAGTGCCCTATTGAGTATTGTGTGCTGTGTGAACATTTTCCCTAAATAACACAACTGCCCCTCCCACTTTTCCTATAACTGTGAAATAACCCTAATCTTTTCCAAACTTCTTTCCAGCCTCTTATTCTGCATTTGGAAATTTTATAAAATTATATCTTATTCTGCTCATTTTCGACCACTTTTTCAACTCTATGTTTCCACCATTTTTTTTTATTACTGGTACATGATAATTTTTACAGATATTCCCATAAATCATTTGGTGATTGTATTATGCCATTGTTTATGTTTGTGTAATCTTTCTGCACAAACTAAATATGTTGTTTCTTCTGTTTCTGTGTACAATGCACTTTGCATCGTTTGACAATTTCCTCCCCAATTTTGGTCTTGATTGTATTAATTTGAATAGCTTGCTCTTGCACAGCCATAATCAAGCCTTCAGTTTCCTTTCTTTTCTTTTTTTTTTTTTTTTTTGAGGAGAGACTGGCTCAAAATTACCCAGTTAAAATTAAAATTACCCTGTTAAAATTAACCCTAACCCTAATTCTAACCCTAACGACTATTGACCTCACCCCATTCCTAAGAGGTCTGTAAGGACGTGCATAAGTGCACCATAATGCCTACCGTCCCTGTCCTATTGTCCCCATTTATTCATACCTATTTTCTGTATTCTTACTCATGTTTATACTTATACCAATTATCTTGTAAGTGATTGACAAATCAAATAAAAATAAATAAATAAAGTTTGATTTTTGCCGAAAGTAGGATTAAAATCCCATGTCTCCTAGTTCTCCTGCATAAATTGACTCTGTTCTGTTGTGTTCTTTTCCTTTGCATTCCACTTAAAATGACATAGAAATTTTAGCCAGATAGATCTTCTACATGCCTACTGAGTTTTCCTGATCCAATTTACATACAAGGAGTAAAGAAGATAAAGACTGCAACACAGTTTTGCATAAGGACTTAAGCAATGATGAAAACTTTCAGATATATTTTCTGTTTGAGCAAAAACAGTCATTAAAGAAATGATTCTATCACTGAAATATGCATCTTCTTAACGCTGACTGTAATAAAATTTAGCATTTATACAGAGTATTTCATTTGCTTAAGCTGCATTGAGTTCTATATATTACACTGGCAGGTGGATTTTTTGCCCAAGCAAGAAAAACTGCTAGTACTTCATGCCTAAAATGAAATGTGAATCAGGAGCTCAGCCATTAAGAAACTTGATATTTTCTACTTAATAACAGCAGAACAAAAATAGATACAGCTAATTAAACTTTTTACTTTTTACTGATGTTATTCTTAACAACATTCACTTAGAATAAAAATATGTATATATGCATACCAATACAGAGAGGAGAAGGATAATTCCAACGACGAACTGTTCCAGGCATACAAGAAATATGAGAACGTCCCTTAAAAATATTCAAAAATAAAATAAGTATGCAACATCGTCCCATTTTTGAAGCTTTCATTTAGCAACTTGACCCAATGGTTCTAACTATTGGTTTTAGAAAAATCCTTTTGCCAATTAATCTTCCCTTATACTTTATTACCTATGACAGTTTTCTAATTAAGGACAAATAAAAGATTTTTAAGTTAATTAGAATTCCTTTAAAAATGGAAAGTGAATTGTGCTACAAGTCTTAAGAAGTTGTTCCAGAACCTTAAACTAAATTATTATATAGAACTGCAAAGCAAGATGACACTCTCATTTACATTCTTTGCTGCATTACCAAAGGGAAGATTTTTTTTTCTGACAAAGAATCATTATTTCAAGGAAGTTAATTTTAAAACGTAATTTCCTTCTTCAAAATTGATTTCAAAATGAAAATGTGCCTTTATATGAAAACTAATAGGCACAAATTATACGGTTTAATAATCAAGCCTTCCCTCAAACAAGTGTTGCTAACTTTGAGGAGAGTGCTACTGAAGTCCACAAAAATAGCAACCTATGAAATCAATGGGCCACATAGCACCACCACCACCACCTACATTCCTTTGCCCCTTTGGTGAAAATACAAATACAGTATTTGTACAGATAGGAGCTACTGAGCTACAACTGCCATGTGCATCATTTGCTTTGCTTTGCAAAAGTATCTTTTCTTTAAACTTGTAGAGAGGTAGCTGTAATGTTAATATCTCTGTATGAAAAAAAAAATCAGAAGTCACTTTAGTTGTATTTGTTTGATGAATCTTTTACCCCTTCAATTTGTTTTGCTATTCCCTTTCCCTTTTATGTTAGTTTGTATTTTATTGTATGACGTCAAACGATAACTAGGATATAAAAATCTTCACAAAAATTATTTGGGAGACAAATAATAGTCAATCTATATTTTGTGTGCAAAAAGGATAAGATTTAATGCAAAGATAATGCACTATAATCTAAAAATCAGCCTTTCGGGAAAATCTCAACCATTTAGATGATGAGAGTTGAAGAAATCATCTTCACTGGTATGGTATTCCTTCAGATCATTTTCATACTATTTAGTAGAATTAGTGTGACTATGCAAAGAACTGCTCACAACAATAGAGATAAGTCTAACTAAATTCAACTAAATTTAATTCAAACTTGTTTCGCTGATTTTAATTGGCTGCATCACCTATTATAAAATTAGTATTTCTTCATATCAGATAATATATTTCTTTCCTTTGCTATAATCATCTCTTAAAGTAACTTACATTAATGGAATAAAATAAGTATGTAATATTTTGAATGTATGTAGTTTTATTCAGCAGAGATAAAAGTATCAGAGAATTATCTGTTTCTAAATGGAAATTTCTGTATGCAAAAGAAATCTAAATACAAATACAAAATACAGTTTTTCAATATTAACAGAATATATTACAATACCTACTCCTGCTAGAACTACCAGATCTGAACTACAAAACCAGTTGATAAAAACAAAATGATCTGCCAACTAATAGTCATTCAGATATTGGTATCCTAAATATGGGTAGCCCAAAATTTATATCCAAGGATGTAAAACACAAGAAATTATATATACATACATACATACATACATAATTTCTTGTGTTTTACATCCTTGGATATACCTGAATATATATATATATTTTCAATA
This sequence comes from Pseudonaja textilis, assembly GCF_049901715.1. Lineage (NCBI taxonomy): Eukaryota > Metazoa > Chordata > Lepidosauria > Squamata > Elapidae > Pseudonaja > Pseudonaja textilis. The sequence goes on along the minus strand of NC_141990.1, from coordinate 125,855,395 downwards.
TATATATATATGGAACATATATATATGTTTTCTGAGGTTCTCGCGGGTATTTGTATGTGGATCTTTGGTGGATCTTTGGTTATTTGGGTTTTCTCCCGCGTTTCGATGAAGTCTCCTTCATCATCTATAAGGCTTGTGTCTTCGGCTTTCTGCTTCTCAGAGTAATGTGAGCTTGCAGCTGCTTCTTCCTTTTAACTGCTAGTGGGGGTGTGACTTGATTGGGTGGGGGCTTGGCTGTGTTCTGATTGGCTGTGGGTGTGTTCTGTTCAGGTGGGGGCTTGGTTGTGCTCAGGTTAGTCTTAGTTGCTGGGGGATTTGAACTGGTGAGCTGTGATCCTGCTATTTGGCTTTGCGTTCGTGGTCGTGCTGCATCTTCATGGTGGGCGTCAGTTCGCTTAATGTATGGGTTGGAGGGGTTTGAAGCAGGTAGTGATGCAGCTGTGGTGCGGCTTCTGGTCCATGGTCGTGTATCATCTTCTGTGTGGGTGTGAGTCTGCTTTCTATGTGGAAATGTGGCGGTAGCATCTTGTGTGGTGATGAAGATATGGCACGACCACGAACGCGAAGCCAAACAGCAGGATCACAGCTTACCAGCTCAAATCCCCTAGCAACTAAGACTAACCCGAGCACAACCAAGCCCCCACATGAACAGAACACACCCCCAGCCAATCAGAACAGAGCCAACCCCCCCAACCAATCAGAACACAGCCAAACCCCCAACCAATGAGAACACATCCCTAGCCAATCAGAACACAGCCAAGCCCCCACCCAATCAAATCACACCCCCACTAGCAGTTAAAAGGAAGAAGCAGCTGCAAGCGCACATTACTCTGAGAAGCACAAAGCCGAAGACACAAGCCTGAAGATGATGAATGAGACTTCATCGAAACGTCGCCTAGATACTTACAACTTTATGTGGGAGAAAACCTGAATAACCAAAGATATATAGATATAGATGTAGATGTAGATGTAGATGTAGATATAGATATAGAGATAGATAGATAGATAGATAGATAGATAGATAGATAGATAGATAGATAGATAGATAGATAGACAGATACATAGATAGATAGATAGAAAAACAGACACATAGATAGATAGATAGATAGATAGATAGATAGATAGATAGATAGATAGATAGATAGATAGATAGATACACACACACATATACACGCACCATTTTAAAAAGAATTCAGGTACCTGTAATGTATATCCTGGCTCACACTGAAATGATAAAACATCATTCACCATATATCTATCACCAATTTTAAATCCATTGCTAGGAATTACGGGTTCTGGGCAGGAAGCAAGACCTACAGCTAAAATAAATAAAAGAAAAAACATCATATTGCTTTGGTTTTGTTGCTTAGTTCTTGATTATCTAATTATTACACAAAGTTTAAAAGAGAAAGTTTTAAATCAGGAAGTTCTCAACAATGTGCTTAATAATCCGAAATGAAAAAAAAAGATTCAAGAGGGTAGCAGAAAGGCAGCATAGGATTTTTAAATTTCTTTTTACATCCATTTACTCTTAGTCTTTCAAACTGAAATGTTTATAAATATGATGACACAAAACTGAATTTAAAATATAATATTATAGTAAATCAATTGATCCCAGAACAAAAATGAAAGAATTAGCCTTTATGTATAAATATACCATTGGTTGCGTGCATGAACAAATCTCTCAATATGATAAAATAGGTTCTTTGTTGATTTATTTCAGAATGAACTTAGTTTTAAAATGAAAAACAAATAGAGCTAAAAAGACCTAGGGCAGAACAAGGCAAGGAAGGAATTCTTTAGAGCACATGCTTTATATACTGTACTTCCTATTCACAACTTATGAATAGCAAATGCTGTTTTCAAGGGTAGCATGCCTTCCTTGTATAGGAAATTGCTTACTGCATGCTCTTCACAGGTCAGCTCACTCTTTTGGCACAGGACATAAAACTCATTAATGTCAATATTGATAACTCTCCTGGTGATCTCATCCCAGTTCCAGCTTATTAAATACTTCTGCCACTCCAGGTCTAGCATTAGGCATTCATCTATGTATATCATTACAGTGACCTGTAATATTTTTCTGGCATCACTGCCATCAATGACAAGGAAGCTCTCAGCAGTACCATCTTGTTCATAGTTCTAAAAGTATATTAGTATAGACTACATTTCACTTTCACTTTTAATAAAGATAAAATTCCCTGAACAAAATGTAATGAACTATTAAAAACTGCCTTTTATTTTATAGATGCCTTTTATTTTATAGATAAATGTGTATCACAATTTGCATTCATTTTTTTGCAATACATGATTGCAAATAAAACATTCTGTTGTTTAGAAATACTCAAAATATAATAAAAAAAACTTCTGCTGTACTAAATACAGAGGATACATATAGAATGCAGAGAATTATATTACTAGGCAGATCAGGAGTGTCAAACTGGAGGCCCACAGGCTGGATGCGTCATGCGCAGCCCATGCCCATCCCAGCTCTGCGAAGGGGAAAAAATGTTGTGATGTGTCATGTGACAGCATGTGATGCTGCGACTTTGACATTCATGACATAGATGATTGACTGAATGTATCAATATATGTATATGTATATATACTGTATATTATTTTAATGCAGAAAGTTTCTCTGAAGTTTTCATTGCATGGATGCACTACTTCTACCTCCCCACCCCAATGAAACTATTTACTTAATTTACATGGTTGTCCATCACAAACATATGATTCTGGGTAACAAGGGATAAAAAGAAATAAAAACATTGTAACAAAACAATAAACTATACATAGAGCTGCCAAGATAAAACCAAACAGCGCAATCAACATAATATATGATACAGGATCTACTATGCACTCTGGGCCCCAAGACTGATAATGGGACTAAGTCTTTAAGGCTCTAGAGAAAGCCAGGAGCAAGTCTAATCACCAGAGGAATTATGTTCCAAAGGGTGGGGGGTGCAACAGAGAACACATTCTTTCTAAATATTACTGGAGGAAACCTGGAACATTGTTCTAGTCCAAACCTAGGCATTTGATGGCCTGTGGGCCACATCTTGCCTGCAGGCAGTCTCAGACTGGCTCTTGGCATCAACAGGATTGTTGAGGGGATTGGGGCAGCAACAATAAGGTAGTGGTGGGGTGGCAGGATAGTGTTGACACAGGGCTTGGGTGGTATTAGTAGGAAGGGGCATTGGTGCAATGGTGGTAGGGCTGGGGCTGAAGCAGCATCAGGAATGCGCTGGCAGCAGTGGTGGATGGGGTGGCAACAGTAGCAGTGGCCCTCCATTACAGTCCCAGTTTCTCATGTTGCCCCTTGGGAAAATTGTGCGCCCTTGTTCTAATCCCACCTTTGCATAAAGCCGGCTGGGTGATCAATCCTTTTTAATCCTATGAAGGAGACAGAGCAAACCCTGAAAAACCCTGCCAAGAAAACTCCAGGAACTACTTCAGGAAATCTCCAGGAGACAACACTGATTTGAAGATACAAATATACATACACATATATGCACTCACCCACACAAACTCACACTATATATATTCATGCTCATATTTGGGCATATCAGCACATATAAATGATATATACAGTATTCATATAATGTTTGTAATCTTATATTCTCACAATTGCATGTATTTATAAAATCTTAATTATCTTACTATCTTTTTGACTCGTGAATTTAATTAATTCTTCTATTAATCTAGTTGGCTTTTCCACCACTAATAATGGCTTGTAGCATGAAAACAATCTTATTATATAGTTGACATCTTAATGCTAAATAAAAGGTGTCTGTCATAATCATAAAAAAAGCATTACCATTGCTATCAGTCACATAATTATAAATGAATGAATACACCCACTCACAGCACCCACACCCACACACAAATGGACATTAAATATGTCAGTGTGTTTTTAACTGTATAAGCCTTTAGGAATTGAGTTATAGCAATACTTTCTATAGATGTGAGATCAGATTCATGTCACAGCACATTTAGAATATATTTCTACTATTGCTAAGGTGAAGCATATTCTAGATTGTGTTCAAGAAATGGGTAAACAATGTGTAACCTTCACTGTATCTCCCCACATCCATCTCTATTAACCCTCCTGATTGTGTCACATTTGAAAGGCAGCATGTTTTGTCTCCCTGTATCTAAACAACAGATCTCCACTGGCAACATAGATAAGATGTTATATCTCTCTATCTCTCAGCATTAGGGTAGGATAAAATCATTTATTCTTCTCCTTTTCAGATAAAGTTTTCAAATATATTTCACCTTTAAAATTAAAAAAAAGGGAAAAAAATTCTTGACTAAGGGTTAAGAAGGACCTAGTGCTTTTACAATAGACAGTATCTATAACATATCAAACAATACATTTAGGGTAGATCCATATTTCTGCTTCTGACAAGCAAAGTTAATAAGTAAGCCAGCAGAAGGTTGCAAGTAGAAAAAATGTGATGTCGCAAATGGCAACCACATGACATTTCACTTAACAACTTGGTGGGATTCACTTAATGATGACAACAAAAGTATTAGACCTTCTATTACTTAAGCAGCATAGTCACATGATACAGCACTTGAGAACCATGTTGCTTAGTGACATAAATTCTGGTTCCAATTATTGTTGTTAACAGAGGGCAACCCCTATGGATTTCTCCTTAATTAAAGGAGGCAAGTACATCTTTCCTCTTCTGAACAGAAGAGAGCAAACCTAACTCAGTGAACAAAATCATTTGCCTCTGTTTAGCATGACCAGCCTTCTTCCATGTTGAAGAAAATCTTCTAAATCACAGTTTCTTGCAACCTACAACATGTGCGCAAGTTCTACTTTCAAAGACCTGAATGGCAAAACTGAGAAATATTTTTTCATCTTCTATCTGTGTATCTATTGGTGCGATGCTTTGCATTTGGGGAAAAGACTTTGAGATGCTGTAGTGATTGTACCCAGTGACATAAGAGAACCAAGCAATAGAACCAAACCAAAGCGAATATTTAAGTTGGTCAAGTATAATTAGACACAAGGAATTTGTCTCTGGTGCATAAGACATGGTATCAATGAAGATATTTTTTTCAGATTTTACAAGGCTTGAAGAGGACAAATGGAGTCATCTATTGCATCCTTTATTTACCATGTAACCATTCTCCAACAGCTGGTCTCCAACAGCTAAAAATTGCATCATCCAAAAGTAAGAGCTTCATTACTCAATTTCAGCAGCAAGCGATTCTTGGAGCTGTAAAATGGGAATTGGTAGGTGGAAATGGTTGTCTACCCCAGACTTAAAACCTCATTAAAGTGAATATATGATTGGGAGGCACACAGTTGGTTAGAAGATGGGAGGCAATATATATGCTTTAAATAAATAAATGATTGATTAACAATACACAGACATTTTTACCTCCTTTTTTCATAACATCTTTATAAGGCTTTAGACAGCTTTCATAAAGTCAAGATTACACAGTTTGCTAACTAGAGGCTAGGACTATGATAGCCATTGAATCTGGTCTGATCACAGATTAGGCAAACTTATTTTATGATTAGGAACAAGAAAGGGACAAGAAAAGGGAATTGGAAAAAGGCTAAATTTGCTTTCTCTCTTGCCTATTATTATGGGGCACATTTGGACATAAATATCTATTCATGACACCAAAATGAAGAAACTTGGTCTTGACATCATGATTTAAGCTCCACTCTTTTGCATCATAGCATACACTTGATCAGTTGCCTCGTTAAGGATTCATGCCTATGAAGCAGTGGCACAATATAAATGGAAGTCTTTCTTGGAAACTGTTCTTCATTAAATTTTTTCTTCCTTATACATTTTTGATCTGTCATCTCCACTGAAATAGAGCTGTACCCTTTCAAATGCTGTGAGACAGATTAAATGAAGTTGAAAAAAAAGTCTCTGAGGATGTGATTCGAATATGCAGTAATCTTTATTATCATTCTACTGTAATTTATTATTGCATGCTAGTTGAATGGAATAAATCTTGCACTAGTTATTGATTTCTCCTTATATTATAGAGGAAAAGTGTATATTCAATCAATTATATAGTCCGTGAAAAGGAGAAATACAAAGATAGTGAAACTATTGTGACTAAATTGTTGGAGGGATGAAATTGATTCAAAGGAGTCACCCAGGGAAAGGGCAAGAAACATTCTAAGCATAAGTTACAATATTATTCAAACTAATTTGCCTCCATTTTAATCTGAAGATTATATTCAAACCGAAGTATACTAACATCCATCAAAGGAATTGAATGCAACTGCATTTTCCAAACCACTTTCTATGTAGCCAGCTGCCTGGTTATTGTTTTCCTTCTATTTTATTTATACATAGAGATACCAAAAAAACTAAAACGGTTTTGTTCTGCATAATGTTTCTATGCATTCAGAAACAGAGTTGTCAGAAATAGATGGTTGTCTAATACAGTGGTCCCCAACCTTTTTTGTACCACAGACTGGTACAATCCACGGACCGATCCATGGACCGGTACCAGCATCAGCATGCACGACCAAGGCAAGGCGAGCTGAACGACCAGCCAGCCAGCTGTCCCCCGCTTCTCCCCGCCACCTTCAACTCCTCCTTTGTACATTCTCGTGGTCGATGGGCTTTTCGGGCTCTTTCTTAATCTCCTCCTCAGTAACGTGAGACTCCACCACCATCGGGACGGCTCTTCATTCGAAGCCACCGCCCCTTCGATGAAACTAAGGCGCGAGGATTCCTTCAGCACCCAAATGCCGCTTTCCAACCGACAACTGACAAGCTCACCCAGAAGCACTTTCTCAAGCACTGTTGAAACAAAATGGCAGCGCCCAAGCATGCGGCCCGGTACAAAATGATCCACGGACCAGTATCGGTCCGGGGCCCGGTACTTGGGGACCACTGGTCTAATACTTTGCTAAATATAAAATTATAGTTTCAATATGAAAATTACTTAAGTCTTGTTCTCACTCTCACACAGTATCATCTATCTGTCCTATGCTCACAAACTACTAATACCTCATGCTCTCACACATTCATACAATGTCCCTACTTGTAGCAAAGCAAAACAGAAAATGTTTGCTAATTCCCCAAACCCTACAGCTTCATTTCAGAAAATATTTTCCTGAAGGTTGAAGAACATGTAGAGTGACATAGAGGCTGTGTCCTAATATCTATTGAACTAGAGATTTTTGACTGATTGGAAAGGTGTTTCATGTAAAAAAAATAATTCAGGTACAGCCCAGTTGGATTTATTCATTTCATTTTTACCAGTAGTAACAAAGCATTTACTATAAATAAATATACCAGCTATTAGCTATAAATGTAAATTGTATGCTGTATATTATAAACTCAGACCAAGAAAGGAATGATGTATAATTTTGAGTATTTTCATAAAACTTACAGGCTTTTTTCCCATCCTCATGATATTATTTTGTAGACTTAGTGATTGGGTTTCTACATAGTATTTCAAATAAACTCTTACCATAAACTCATGTACCATATTGATGTTGTATTTTCACTTCCTAATGAGAGAGAGAGAGAGAGAGAGATCTGCTCTAACCTCTCTCTCTGCTTTCCTCCCCCCCCTCTCCCCCCCACCCACAAACACACAGAGGCAGGGGTGGGATTCAAATTTCTTAACTGGTTCTGTGGCCATGGCCTAATTTGTGGGTGTGGCTTGGTGGTCATGTGACTGAATGGGCATGCCTTGTATGTAAATATTATAAATATTTATATAAATGTTGAATTTTGAATATAAATATTGAAAAAGAGCAACTTTTACCCAAAATCAGGCAGAGCAGGCAGGAAGACTGAGTTGCTCACAGAATCACAGATTCATTCAGAGAGTCTGTCACATAAAATTTGCTTGCAAGCAAACTCATAAAATTTTATAGAAGCAAACTCACAAAATTAACTCACAACACACCATGTATGTAAATATTGATTTTTTTTTATAAAAAAGAGAGCAACTTTTACCCAAAATCAGGCAAAGCAGGCAGGCAGATTGAGTTGCTCACAGAATCACAGATTCACTTAGAGATCTGTGTTTCTGCCATTGGCTAGCTGAGTCTGCACTGCTTCAGTCCTAAGGGAGGTTCGGTTCTGCTTAAAGAGCCCAAGATCTAAAGATTAGCTAGAAAGCAAGAAATCCAATGATTTCCTGCTTTCTAGCTAATCTAAATCTCCCAGCACGGCAGAACAGCTGATGGTCAGAAAAAAGAAACATTACAACTTAGCAGGAAAGTTTGCCAGGTAAGGAGTGAGTGGGTGGGGAGGGTGGGCCATGTGGGTGGCATTGCCTTGTGTTCCCTCGCAGCCTGGTTTAATTGTAATCTGACATGATCTAACCCTAAGCATATAAACAAACATCAATGGATGGCAAATCACATACAGATAATAGCATCAGTAGATATATCATAAATTAATATCTCTCAATCCATATGCATTAAGATATACACAGTCATTTGATATCTTAGGTAAACTGATTTATATGAATTAGAAGAAGCTTTGCATACAATTAGAAATGAATAGAGAAATTCAAGCAAAGAATTAAAATCTCCTGTGGCTAATAGTTGGTTTGAATACTTATCATTAGCTGGAGATTTGGCCTTTCCAAAATTTTTCACACATTAACATTCTATAATAGTGATTACTCCAATTATAAGTATTTCCATTGGTGCTTATTAGTATATTTGCTTGCATTATAATTGCTCATTAAGAGGAGATGGATATCAATGCTAGGGGAATGTTTAATGACTTAATTTGCATACTTCTAATAAACATCAATTCATATAAGTTCTGTATTGCTTTTCTACAAGGGAACTCAATTTTTGCATAGTAAAATGGAGCATTGGGTAACCCAAGTTATATTCAACCTTAGAAATATATCTTCAACATTAGAAATCTAATGTTGTATCTATAGTAAAACTGGGATTACATATGCATGAGTTACTGGTAAATGAAAACATTTGAAAAGAACATAAAAGCAGCAAAATGAAAAGTATTCTTCAGTTATCAAATATTAGATATCAAGTTGCTGACTCTGAATTAATAAAATCTAGATGAATATACAGTATATTGATTACTAAACTGGATATTAGGCAAGTCTACTATGTAGACAGAAGGTGGGAGTTTATTAATTAATTAATTTTATCATTTATTAAGAAAATTTATATGGTTACCCAACTCACTCACAATGATTCTAGGCAGCTTACAGAAGTAAAACCTCAAATACAAAATCCAACAAACCATAATCAAACGAACCATTTGATGGGCCTATATCACCCTGGTTCCCCAAGCCCTCTGGCAAAATCATGTTTTCAGGGCCTTCCAAATGATTATCAAGTTGGGAACCAATCTTATCTCAGCGGGCTTGATGTTCCACAGGGAGAGAGCCACAATCTTCTTCTTCTTGGTCCCACTAGATGGCCCTCCTTAATAGAGGAAACCTGTAGCATATCTTGCCTTTCCAGACTGGTGGGCTGGGTAAATGTAATATGGAAAAGATGATCCCACAAGTAACCTGGTCCCAAGCCATGTAGGGTGTTAAAGGGAACAATCAGCACCTTGAATTGGACCCGGAAGCAAATCGATAACCAAATCCAGCAAGTGAGGTGACATGTGTTAAAATCTGGACTTGTACAAATCCATGTGAGTGGCTGCATTTCAAAAGATGCATCTCAAACCAACAGCCTAATTTTCAAAAGCCTTAATTTATTGTAATAGAATTAGTGTGTACTTATCATTGTCTAAATCTTCTTATATAAGCACTTCAAATACATATCACAATACTTTAAAGAATAGGCATTTTAATATGATAACTGTATACTGTATAAAGTTATTAATCTAAACAATATTTTAGAAGTTGTATATAAAGAACTTTCTGAAAAAAGACTGGTTTTAGTTGGGATGTGATATCCCTTTAGACATTACTGTATATTATCTTTTTGTGCATAACTTAACAAACACTTAATGTTGAAGTGATAAATATTTCTGACGCAAGTTAAGTCAGTTTCTCCTACATCCACACTGTTTTTCTCTCTTCATACCCTCACCCACCCATCCATCTGCACCCACATGCACATAATGTGTATATTAATTATCCATCAACAACTCAACAAATATATGGAAGTTCATTTTAAAACTGTTCTCAACAGTTTATGTCAATAGAACTAATACTATTTCATAAATAGATATAAACTTGGGAAAGTCAATGTGATAGTGGTGAGTAAAACACACAATGAAATAGATTTTCCAGGCAACAGTGATCATTTTCAAGCCCTCACCACCTTTGTCCAATCTCAAAAATATTCATTTGGCTTGTTATAAATGTGGTGCCTAATTATGGATGATTGTCTCCAGAAATAAAGAGATTAAGAGACATGATATTGTGCACTAAATAATAGGAGAAATATAAATTCTTTTGCAAGCAAAATAATGTTAAACATCTTACTTTTATATTCCAGATGAAAACCAGCTGCTGCTACACTAATATCAGAATGAAAATGTAAATAAAGTTGATTGGAAGTGCTGTTCAATAGTGCTGGTACTGTGGTACCTACAGAAAACCAAAAGTCAAAGTATACATGATGCTATAATAATTATTAAACACCTGGGAATGTGTTTTAGTTTTACTAACTATATTTTTAATTGAACATACATTGTATCTACATCTCCCACATCCTCCTTTTAATACAATCTCACTTACATTTGTGTTAAAAATTTCAAATGCAATTTTAGGAACATATTTTATCTTAGCATATAGAGCTAAATTAACCCATAATCATTTTTATAAGTAGCACTTGTGAATTTATTAGGATTATTATTCACTTAAGTATTCTTGCATAGCACAACAAAGATAAAACTGGGCTGCAAGTTGTGTACAGAATTCATCTGTTGCTCTACTGCCTCACTACATGTCAATTTCTGTATGGACATATTCCATCTATAACTACAATAGCTAGACTTTGATAACATGAATTAAACACTTAAGATAAATCAAAGCTGTTGCTGTATATTCAAAGGCATTCAATAAAATATTACCTACAAAATATTATACAAAGCATTTCATATACTTTATCATCATATTTTTATTAAGGTACAAGGAGGAAGTGATACACAAGAGCTTATTGTGCATAGAAAAGAAAGAAACTTGAGTAGCTAGCATCTATGTTCTGGCCAATAAAAAGCAATATAGATTTCTACATACCCGAAAAGCTTCCAAGCCTTGGTGCTGTCATATCACCACCATCATAAATTTCAAGAGAGTCCCAATTATGCTCAGTGGCAAAGTTTATTACCTGTATCTGTGAAAACCATACCACTGAGTGTTCATTAAACATGATAATTACTACCTTTTCAGAAAAGTATATCATAATAAACTTGATAACAAACACAGCAATGTAAATTACACAACCAGGACATTTTCCCATTTGCATTTAAGCACAGTACAAAAATGCCCTGACAACATCTTGTTTTTCGTATCTCTGATAATGCCTTCAGTTTGTTTCCATCCCATGAATAAAAAAGAGTTAATTAGTTATTAGCTGTAAACAAATGTTTTTCCCCTTATGTCAGAAACATCCAATGACAATTGTTATCATATTTAAAAAAAATTATCACCCACTACAGGAGAAAGAAAGTTGGATGGAATAAAAAGGCACTTATTAATTCTTGCAGTTGATGCAGAAATGCTTCTTCCTCTGTGGTTCATGGTCGGTCTTGCCTGCATTATTCTACAGTGGGATGCTAAAACATTTAAAAAAGCAGGGTGATCTGTATAACATGAGGTAAATTTACTCTAAATCTAAAATCTAAATCTACTAAGGAAGAATTTGGGGGTGGGAATGATGGTGAACTACACAATTAAACCAAAACACTAAAAAAAAATTCCAGGAAGAATATTGTTAAAGCCAATTTACTTATTTAGTCTCATTTCTCTTTCTTCTCTTGCTCCTCTGCCATCTGGGAGAGGCAACAATCAATGGAATACCCCTCTACCCCCTTGTAGCCCACATAACATCCACTTGCAATTTCCTGACAAAGTAAGTGTGGAATTCATACTTATACACCAAAATTCACCCATAAACCATGTTGCATATTCCACTGAATGCTATTTCCATCACACAATAGTGACTATTTTGAAATTGTCCATAGATTTTTGAACAAACATTTCATTTATCACAAAGATTGAAAAATGACTATATCCACTAAAATACGATCAAGGTTATTTTTTATATGAATACAGGAGTATTTACCATTATTAGAAAATTACTAAGGCATTTCTAGGTTAAGAAAATATATTAAAATGTTTCTAATACAAAAAGAGGACAATATTAATTAAATGTTTGATTTAAAGCGGCCTCAATGTACTATGGTTTAAAAAACTTTTTCTAATGTAATGTTTACATATTGAACAAAAAGTTGATAAGGTACAGAAGTACATGTGACAAAACCTGGTGGCCATTGGAATCTGTTAGTTATAAGGTCCAGTGAAGCTTATTAGCACAGTTCAGGAAAGCTTCTAAACTTAGATCTTGACTTTAAATATCTTGAACTGTTTGAAGAGGTTTTTAGATAGAAATACCCTTTTACAATCTCCTCAAATTCTGTAGTCAATTTGTATTGTAATGCTGTATGAAAATGAACATGCATTAAAATTAAGCTCTGTGGTTGTTATTTAGTAGACATAGTGTCGTTTAATGAGATTTCCTGGATACAAAGACCTTAACTAAAAGTAATTACAATTAAAAGTAATTTTTCATTGTATGAATTAAAAGTATTGTTTTCATTGTTTTTTATGAAAAAGGTTTTTTCCCCATTATTTCATTCTTGTACAGTATAATGATATACATGCCACATGTATCTCACAGATGCATACATATGACAGTGACATAGTTTGCCTTTTCAATCCAGAAGGACTTATTAAAAAAAAAGCAGTTCATTGTCTTGAATAGTATGTTTTTAATTAAATACTTAAAATGGTTTCTTTAATTTATTAACCGTATCTTTCAAGAATGTGATGAAGGCCTTGTTGAAACAAATCTATAAAGAAGACAAGTCACATTACTTCATAAAAACAGCTATGCACAATATGTTCAGTGTCAATCTGTTTCCTTCTGACAACATATGTACATAAATATATAATAAATATATCATAGTTTCATTCATTTTAAAGAACTGCATTAAGATGTTGCAATCATTATAGCTTTATATGGTAGCATATGGTATACTAGTGAAGTAAATTATGATCAACATATGCATAAAATTCATTTCCAAACAAGTTCCTTTAATTAAAGTCAATTTCCACTAAATTGCATTGAAGTAAATGTGGTGAACAGAAGTAATTTTGGCTTTTCTACTTTACATGCAAAAGGGGTGGGGGTGGGGGCTTGAGGGATTCTGAATTTGTGAATGAATCTATCAGTGGTGGGATTCAAAAATGTTTACTACCGGTTCTGTGGGCATGGCTTATTTGGTGGGCGTGACTTGGTGGTCATATGACTGGATGGGCATGGCTTGGTGGTCATGTGACAGGGTGGGCCTGCTGGGTGGTCATGTGATTGGGTGGGAGTTTCCAACTTGACATCACTCACGTCAAGTGGTGCCTTGCCTGGCCTCTCCTCACCTCAAAGAGATACAATTTCACTATTTATTTACTACTACTGAACGTCCAAAATACACTATTTAATCCTATGTATATATGCTACATGTGTACATACATATTACATAATATAGTGTGTGTATAGGCACACAAAAAGATACATTATCTACTTTATATATTGTATGTGTATGTACACACACACACACATACACACACAGAGCTCTTCTAAAACTATATACATTCAACCTCACTGCGTTTGGAAAAGACACCCTAGTCCACTTTCTGCCACTCACTTAACTATAACTTCTGTACATTAGAACATTGCACACGCCTTCAGATTTATTTCCCTAGCCTTCACATGACCGTTAGACCCAAGAGATGTCATGGATTGAGTAAAATGTGGTGAAACTGACAACAACCCTCTTGCTTAGCAACCAAAATTTTGTGGTCATAAGTGAAGGGCTATCTCTGCCTTCCTCTGCATGACAGCCTTGTCCTAGTAAACTCCTCTGCCAATTTTCCTCTCTGTTAGAGGAACTGTAAGGTCTGGCAGTACACTTAAGCCAAAAATGAACCAAAAGAAGGATTTAAATGGAGGCTTGCAAATCAAAGAAAGCAGACTTTTATTCTTTGATCAAAGTTAAAGATCTGGGAAAAAGTTCCTAGCACATCATAAGAGACATGGGATTCTACAAAATACAGGTATGTCCTTCATACCTTTAAGTTTCTTAGAAGTTGAGTAACTGCATTGTAAAACTCTCTAACTTAGATTTACATTTTTCCTGCAAAAGACAAATCTCTCTCTGGCAATGTTTACCTTTCATTATCTCTTCTCCTATTGTCCATCGAATTGATCACAATTGACCACATAAGGAGGCTATTAACAGCATACTTCAAAGGTGTGGATTCCTCCAGATGGAGGTACGTTACATTCCCAGAGAGGTACATTTCATTCCCAGGGGGTAATGCTGGGTTGAAATGTATCAATCCAGAAAAACAGATGGATTCAGATTCATTCAGATGGGACAACCACGTGTCTTAATAGGAGAGGAGTATAACTGATTGCAGGCATGTGTTTATAATTGTTTTACAACAAGTGAAAGGTTAAGGAATTTTTTTTTTTTACAATAGCAAGATAACGAATGTCTATAGAGTAACTCTCTACTTAATGCTATATTTTACTACATTTCTTTATTAATATCTCCTTCAGCACCAAAATAATTCAGATTCCAGATTATATAAGGTCTCCTACTGGAGCAGGGGGTTGGACTAGATGGCCTTCAACATTCCTTCTAACTCTGCGGTTCTATGATTCTGTAAGGATCTCCTGCTGGAGCAGGGGCTTGGACTAGAAAAGGGGTCTTCAAACTTGACAGCTTTAAGACTTGTGGACTTCAACTCCCAGAATTCCTCCTCCAGTCATGTTAGCTCAGGAATTCTGGGAGTTGAAGTCCACAAGTCTTAAACTTGCCAAGTTTGAAGACTATTGCACTAGAAGATGACCTTGGAGATTCCTTCCAGCCCTAGATTGCTGCGTTGTTTCAAAGAGTCTTCTGAAGCCAGGGTTTGTGTCCTTCCTTCCTCTCCTGTGTTCTCTCTCTCCCTCCCTCCCTCCTTCCATGTACCTATCTATCCACTCATTCATTCATATATCTCATTCACTTTCTACTTTCTCCCTCTTTCTTTCTTTATCTCCCTTCCTTCCATCCCGTTTTTCTTTGTCTATCCCTTTTCTTCCTTTCTCCCTCTCTTTCTTTCTTTCCCTCTCTTCTCCCTCTCTCTTTCCCTTTCTTTCTATCCCTTCCCTTCCCCGTTCCTTCTTTTTCTAAAGCTAGGAGAGGAGGCCCACTTGAAACAAACACACACACACACACACAGAGTCAGACATGCTTCTAAGTGCCCAGCAGTGTCTCTCGTAATGAGGGTTTTTCCCAGCCAGTCTCCTTCTTCTCCACCTGTTTGTTCTGTATGGCCGAGGAGGAGGAGAGCACCCGCCTGGTTGGGGGAGGCTTCTTGCGCTGAAAAGGGGGCAGCTGGACATGTGGTCGGTCACCTACTGGCTGGCTGGGCTGGGCCGGACTGGGCTGGAAGAGGCGCGTCTGCTAGGAGAAAGAAGAAAGCATGCTCCGGAAGGGCGGGCAGGTGGGCAGATATCCCGGAGCCACTGCACATGCGCACTGTATGTATAGCGGCTGCACACACAGTGCACATTTGCAGCAGCCACTGGACATCTGCCCAAGCTGTGGCACGGCCACCACATGGTTGGGAAAGCTAGGAGATCGACCGGGGCAAGTGAGCAACTGGGCGACCAGGTGGGGGCTTGGCCAGCCAGGAGTAGCCACCGGTTCGGTGACCCATGCCAAATCACCATTACTAGTTCACTCAAGCCGGTGCAAACCAGTTGAATACCACCTCTGGAATCTATACAAAAATGCAAAACAAGGGTTGTTTTTCTTTTTGTTTACATTTAGGTAGGGACTTACAGCAGGAATAATAAATTAGTAATATATTTTCTTTAATTCTGAAGTACTTTATATTTCACTGTTGGCAAAATATGGACTTGCCTGAATACCTGATCCCTCAGTCACTATGATTTTCCACACACAATTCAAGCTGTTACCATAAGGTTCAGGGTAGCCTGGAGACAGTATAGTACCTCTGCGTTCAGTGAAATTCCGGCTGCATGGCACTGAAAGAAAATTGAATTTGAAGTAACAATAAAGATTAAACCTTGGTGACAAAGAAGGAAAGTAATATTAAAATTAGGAATTAAATCTCATTTATATGTTTATAAAGCAAGAAAAATAGAACACTTGCTGCAAAAAGTGCTTTTCCTGTTTGCAGAATTATGTGTAGACAAAAACAGTTATGTTTTATCTGCTAATGTCCATAGATGTTAAATCACAATAATATCGTATTAAATTCAAGCAATTTTTACCATTTTGACTTTTGGCTCATTTCAGACCAAGTTTTCTAAAAGTCAGGCAATATATTTTAGGTCTAGAAAGGGATAAGCACCACAACAATAGTAAAAAAATAGAGTATTAGGAAAACAGATAAAGTAGAGTATACGAAAACAGATAAAGATTTTGAGGTCTAAAAACCTGTTGTTATACTCTGGTTTCCATTGTCATTAATCTTTATATCAATTACTTTTTTTTTTTTGCTAATGATCTTAGCTATAAAATTTTTAAGGAAAGGAAACATATTTTTTGACATAGAAATACAAATAGTCCTTGACATATGACCAGTCGCTTAATAAGTGTTTAGAGTCATGATGGACTCAGAAAGAAGATACTTAAGAACTGGATTTGAAGTTCCAATGGCTGTTTTCCCCCCTGCCCCTCCCCCAATTACATGATCACATTTTGGGTGCTCAACAACTGGCCTGCATTTACAGTGATTTGCATTGCTTGGTAGTCATATGACAATGATTTGCAATCATTTTTACTGAAAACTAGCATTTATTTCTGCTTTTTGGCAAAATATGGGCATTACTGGGCATTTCTGACCCAGAATTCATTTAATGACCATGGTAATTCGCTTTAACAACTAAATGCAAAAAAAGTTGTAAAATCAAGTTGGCCATATGATGATTCACTTAATGACTGGCATGATTTAGATCCATCATTGCAGGTTCAATTATAGTCATATGTCAAGGACTACCTGTAGTTGTATCCATGTTAGAAAATAAAATGTTCTTCTGTATTATAAAAATATACTACAATTTCTACCTCTTTGAGATAATCATAATTCAAATAATTAAGATATTTTTTCCTATCGGCATACTATCCCTATCAGTGCAAAGAACTGCAAAATACAAATCTCTGAAGAGAAACAAAAACTGAATCCGAAACAGAGTCACAGTTCTTATGGAAAGTGTCACAGATAAAACACAAGAAACAGTTTGCTAAACAAAGCCATTCTGATTCATGATATAATAAAATGCAATCAGAATCAGTTGTAAAGTTAAAATACTGTTGTTTTTAAAAAAATTGCATTAGTTATTTAATATTACAAATCAATTTTCAGGTCCAATTATAGTATATTTCCAATTGCCAGAGATTCATATTAAACTTAAGATTTTAGAGGCAATCATAATGATAATAATTGAGCAAAATATGCATCCACTATGTAAATGTAATAAATTATTATTTCAAAATCTATTCTGTCTCTCAATCAGCCAGTACTCAATTACAATCGAGGTGACATATTACTCTTTTAAACTGCATTGCGTACATTAATCAAGTGAGGGAATTTATTTGTTTAAGACTATTTAATAAAACTAATAATGTTCTTAATTTATGTTCATAGATACTGACTCAGAAATGTATGACCTAAAAATAATAAGCCTTACCCACACAGCTTGGCACTGTGTCATTCCATTGTGCTAAAGCATTGGGCACAGACTGACAACGGATAGCTTTGGAGCCTTGGAGAAGGTATCCTGGACTACATTCAAAGCGAATTACAGAACCAGCTGAAAATTCAGAACCAATCCTCCTGCCATATCTTGGCTCTGGGACGGAACTGCATTGTGTATCACTTGTTCGTGGAACCGCTGCATGAAAAAATAAATATCATTGGATACATGCCACCAGTTCAAGGCATATATTCATTTTTAGTAAATTTGCCCAGTTCATACATGTTTTATTATTTAGTAATGTATTAAATGTATATGCTGCCTATCTCACTATCAAGAGACTCTGAGTCGTACACAGTATCATAAATAACAATACAGACAATTAGAAAGTTTAAAATATTAAAACATTTAACATTAAACATTAACACTGTTTCTAATATTTCCAATAAACTTTTCTGTGTATGTTAAATATACTGTTCAGAGTTGATTACTGAAATAACTTTTTGCCAATGCTTTCACAGAAAAAGGTAAACCAAGCCACTGCTCTTGCTTCCCATTTAAGGATCTCATCTAGTGTAGTTATGTTTGAGAGAAATATAAATTTAATGTAAATATATGTAGGCTTGCATACCATAGAATAGACAACAAATTACTGGATAGTAGAATATGGGATTGTAGGGACTTGCAATCGGAGGTGTGCTTGATACAACCCAAATTTCAGAAGGCTCCATTTTTTAATCATTTCCTCTCCTGTGCTTTGGTGGTAGCTCTGCAGCAAAAGCCTAAAACAGAGTGCTACTGCCACAGTGTGCACCCCTGAGGTTAAAGGGGTAGAAACAAATTGTTACTGAGCGTACAAGGCAGTAAGAAAAAGGTTGTGCTTTTTACTGCTCATCTAACTTCAGTACTTTGGTTTTGCCATGGGGATTCCATGGGGAATTTGCCATGGGGATTCCATGGGGAATCATTACAGCTTTTGCTGTTCTGTGCATGAAATTTGGCCATTCTGTCCGATGAGATAAACTACAAGTAGTGTTCAACTTACAACCACAATTGAACTCAAAGTTTCTGTTGCTAAGCTAGACATTTGTTAAGTGAATTTTGCCTCATTTTGTGAATCTGGCTTGCCCACTAACATTGCTTGTCAGAAAAAGGGGATCACAAGATTCCGGGACATTGCAACCATCATAAATATGAGTCAGTTGTCTAGCATTTGAATTTTGATTACGTGCCCTTGGGGATGCTGCAATGGACGTACGTGTGAAAAATGATCATGTCATTTTTTTCAGTGCTGTTATAACTTCAAATGGTCACTAAATGAAATGTTGTAAGTTGAGGACTACCTGTACTTGCATAAGGAGACAAGGCAGCAATAGAACTGGCATATGAAGCCATATGAGATTGAGTTGTACATTGCTACATAGTTTGCAGTAGACATTGACCAAATTCAGGCACCATAAAAGGTCTCCAAGCCAGGTTCCCATTGAAGTCTCTTTTAGCAAGCAAAGTGATACAGTCAGAAGTTTCTCTCTGGTCCATCCAGTCACTTATGAGCTAAACACCCATACAATCCATGTGCAAAAGGACAGAACAGTCACCTAATTAGCAAGTATAACAAGTTTACAAGTGCTTCCAAGTTTTCTACTTCTTCTCTCCAGTGCTTCCACTTAGCATTTAATTATTTTTAATCCAATTATTTTGTAGTTGAAAACCACCATGTTTTCCCCAAATTATGAAAGGAGAACTAAAGAGTCAATTGATTTCCTGATGTCTAAATCCCCTTAGATCCTGGAACTGGCCCTGACTTGTACTAACTGCATTCTCCATTATAAAATGACATGAGTGTCCTGATGACTTCTACTAAAGGTAATGGAAAAAAGAAAATGAACTGCATTTCAATGATCAGCTATGTACTTTTTCTTCTAACACTAAATTATACAGAAATATGAATTCCACAATTCAGATGTTATCCTGTAGCAGCCACGTTACAGTATATTGCATAGTTACAAACAAGCCATAGTTGTACTAAGTCCTTATTGTTCTGAATATTTAATTCAAAGACAAGATATTAAAAATCATCCTCTTAAGCAGCTGTTATTTAATTTTATATAATTTAAGAGGGTAGCACATGAGATAACTAATGACATTAACAATGCCTCAATCAATCTTCCAATGATTATCATAATGCTTTTTTTTTAGAAAAACAAAAATGTCCATGGAACATTTTAAGTACCTCTTAGAATTTTGACAGTTATTTAGAAAATGCTATAGGTCTGAATGTGAAATATAGCTATGCCTAGTAATACACAGAGAGAAATAATTATAAAACACAAGTTGCCTTTGAAATAACTATCAGTTGGATATGGGATTAGTTACTGAGGTTGTTCAGATTCCATGTTATTTCAGATTGTAGATTTTATTTGATTTGATTTGTCAATTGTTTACAAGATAATAAGTATAAGTGTATACATAGTTATGAATACATGAGATGGGTACATATAAGAAAAATAAAAGAAAAATAAAATAAACAATAGGACAGGGACGGTAGGCACGTTGGTGAGATTAGCTTGTTCATCGTTTGCCGGAAAACTCAACAGTAGAGACTAAAGAAGCATCAAATATATGGACTGCATCATTTTTAAAAATTCACTCTATCATCAATCAAAAAGTATAGAACTGTGAAAAAGTCAGAAGTGGCTGGATGAAATCAAGAATTACTAATAAATCTATTCATAGAAATAGAAGAATGCATAACTTCAATCTCCCTTCCAAATATTCCTCCTATAACCTACATTGGGCAGTACCCCACAATCCCCTTCACTTTCATTTCTTATAGTCCTGTCATTATATATTGATCTGATCATATGCAATGATTAATGCTTAAATGATGACTACTGAAAAAGCTATAGTTGCCAATGGAAACCTAATTCAATTACCAACTTCTTCAAGAACTGATAGAAAGCCATTTGCGACATTCAGCCAACTTTAGTGAACGTAGACCTTAGAAAGAAAGACACTATAGAAGAGGCATTGAAATTGAGGATGGTTCATTGCTTTTCATCAGAGCAATGTATAAAGCATTTTTATATGGATTTATACATTAATGTCTTGCACAGTTCTGTTTCTGAAGCAAGTAAGCAAGTCAAGTATAATTATGCAAATGAATGCAGATTACTCTCTTTAAAACACAATTGTACTGAAAATGTGAGGACATTTAACTTTAGCATCACAAAGTGTCAATAATGTAGGGTTTTGCAGAGGTGAGCTCATCATTTGTGGCACAGCTACTGCTAATCATAATTTTCTGTGCAATGTGATATATAGAAAAATGCAGCTTTGAGAAAAAGAAATATAGCTTTTATGACAGAAAATGAAATACATAATAGAGAAAATGGCATCAAAAACCTCCATTATATCACAATCTAAGGATAGAAACTGAATCTTGTAACAATTCTGTCCAGAATATGCAATCATGTTAGCTACAGACTTCTTTTTCTCTTCCTAATCTTCAATCTAATTCTAAACTCTGGTATAGACAAGCTAATCTTAAATAGCATTAGACATCAAATGCATTTTTATCATAATTATTCTTCATTTTTCAATGCTTATGCAACAAAATGGAAGTCAGCGTAGTGGGAAAGTGAACAAGGACTTGAGTCAGACTGGAATACTAGGTGAGAAATGCAAGGACTGAATTTGTAGGCCAGAGTAAAAGGATTCATTCAGAAATGTGAATGTGTCTCTTAAAGCTATTTAGAAGCAGCCAGTCCTGGAAAATTTGCCAGTAAGATTGAAAATTCCCATATAACAGTTGCTTGGTTTCTTATTTCTATTGATAGAAGAACTAAGAGCAAATTCCATTCCATGATATTAAACTTTTAAAAATTAAACAACTCTTAAATATTAGATCAATCAATCACTTTGCTGCATTGTACTGTTTGCTGGACACTAAGGAAAAAAGCAAACAACAAGCAAAAGATTACTAAAATAATCTGCAAATATGATTGTTCTTAATACAAAAATTCAGACACAGATATGGATTTTAAATTCCCATGTTAAATGCATTTTTAAAATAAAATATTTAGGATAGTAAGTAATGCATCAGTGCATTAATAAATAAGAAGTTATCATAGCTAAAAAG
Organism: Pseudonaja textilis; assembly: GCF_049901715.1. Lineage (NCBI taxonomy): Eukaryota > Metazoa > Chordata > Lepidosauria > Squamata > Elapidae > Pseudonaja > Pseudonaja textilis. The sequence goes on along the minus strand of NC_141990.1, from coordinate 125,833,301 downwards.
AACTAGATTTATGCCCTTTTGCCCTGCATTTCTGTTATACCAGCAGAATCCCAGTCACCTGTAATCAGAATGTTATACACTGCTCAAAAATATAAAGTGAACACTTAAACAACACAATATAACTCCAAGTCAATCACACTTCTGTGAAATAAAATTGTCCACTTAGGTGGACACTGATTGACAATCAATTTCACATGCTGTTATGCAAATGGAATAGACAACAGGTGGAAAGCATAGGCAGTTAGCAAGACATCCCCAATAAAGGAGTGGTTCTGCAGGTGGTGACCACAGACCACTTCTCAATTCCTATGCTTTCTGGCTGATGGTTTGGTCACTTTTGAATGCTGGCGGTGCTTTCACTCTAGTGGTAGCATGAGATGGAGTCTACAACCCACACAAGTGGCTCAAGTGGTGCAGCTCATCCAGGATGTGAGCTGTGGCAAGGCTTGCTGTGTCTGTCAGCGTAGTGTCCAGAGCATGGAGACGCTACCAGGAGACAGGCCAGTACATCAGGAGATGTGGAGGAGGCCTTAGGAGGGCAACAGCCCAGCATCAGGACCGCAACCTCCGCCTTTGTGCAAGGAGGAACAGGAGGAGCACTGCCAAAGCCCTGCAAAATGACCTCCAGCGGGGCACAAATGTGCATGTGACTGGGTGGCGTGGCTTGCTGGTCACGTTACTGGGTAGGTGTTGTTTGGTGGTCATGTGACTGGGTGGGCGTGGCCAGGTGACTGGCAAACCAAATACAAGTGGTCCTCACTTAATGGCTGGTTGTTTAGAAAGTGTTCTAATTTATGACTGGCCTCCCCAGAGCTACTTGACCTGTTTTTGGAGTTTTGGCAGCCATGCACACACATATACACACACTCCCTTCCAACCCTGCGGGAGCAGGTCATTGGACTAGAATCAGCAAAGCATCTCTGATTAGATTCTAGTAGTGAATAAAATCTAATCAGAGATGCTTTGCCGATTCTTGTTGATTTATTTGTATTTATTTTATGTTGCTGAATTGCATTGATATGCGTGTCCCTTTTTGTGCACAACCAAGAAGCTTTTGTGATTCTTTGCAGCAAAAATTACCGACCTCTGGCTTTACTCTACTTTTCAAATGTGCCGGCACTGCCGCATTCTAGGTGCCGGCCTTGCAGGTCCACCCCATTGATCCCACTGCATTGGAGGGACCTGCCCAAGCAAGTCCAAGCAGAGCAGTGCACCAAATCAATGGGGTGAGCCTGGGAGAGTGTTATGTCCGTGGAACTGGTGGGGGTTCCCAACCAGGTCCGCTGTTTGAGCGGGAGCACCAGCCGCCCCCATTGGTTGGCTCCGTTTGACAGTCGGCTATATAAGTCGGCTGTCGGGCAGAGCCAGCCCGTTGTCGCCCGCTAGTCTGCAAGTTAGCAAGCAGACGCGACAACCCTTTATTCCCCGCAATAAAGCCTTGTTAGTTGTACGCTCTGGTCTCATGCCTCTTCCTTACCATCGCTCTACAACACTGGCGACGAGGATGGGATGGTCGAAGGCTAGCCAGACGCGTCTATTCAAAGAGCTGTAAATCACTGAGAGTGAAGTCACGAGCGCTGTAGCCGCAGCCGCGCAACGCTCACAAAGAGCGCGAAATTCAAACCACCATTACTCGAGCCGCAGTCACTGAAACGAGCCCCGGCACCGTAGCCGCGGCCGCCAATGCTCACCAAGAGTGCGAAATTCAAAAAGAGCTACGTAACCCAGAGAAACAGTTCACCCGAACTGCGACGCTCTGGTCGCCAGCGCAGACAGCCGGCTTACCTGCAGGACTACGCATGTTCCCAGCTGGGGGAAAGGAGTGTTATGTCCGTGGAACTGGTGGGGGTTCCCAACCAGGTCCGCTGTTTGAGCGGGAGCACCAGCCGCTCCCATTGGTTGGCTCCGTTTGACAGTCGGCTATATAAGCCGGCTGTCGGGCAGAGCCAGCCCGTTGTCGCCCGCTAGTCTGCAAGTTAGCAAGCAGACGTGACAACCCTTTATTCCCCGCAATAAAGCCTTGTTAGTTGTACGCTCTGGTCTCATGCCTCTTCCTTACCATCGCTCTACAACAGAGAGGGAAAGAGAGAGAGAGAAAAGAGAGAAGGAAGAAAAGAAAGAGAAAAGGGAAAGAAAGAAAGAAAAAGGGACAAAGAAGTGGGGGCATGTAGGGATGGAGGGGGGAGGGAGAGGAGAGAGAGAGAGAGAGAGAGAGAGAGAGAGAGACCTGATGCATCAGATTGAAGTGAGGCCTAGTTTAGAGGCCCTTTTCCACATTGAAACATCTTTGCCAGCATCTTTGCCAGCACATTGAAACATCTTTGGCTTCTATTAATTAAAGGTTTTGTGGACGAAACATGGCCCAGTCTATCAGGAAGCTCTCACATTTTGTTGAGGCTTTAAACATGACCCATTGGACCAGATCTCCACCCTAAAATATTACTTTTCCCCAATGTATTACAGTGCCAATTCTGAAGATGGCAAAATCAAAATGTACTAGTAAATTACAAGGAGAACACACACACGCACACACTCCCTGCTAACCCAGCTGGAGCAGGTGATTGGACTAGAATAGATATCTCATTATCTTTCTCCTCCCTCCCTCCTTCTTTATTTCCTTTTCTTTCTGTCCCGTCCTTCCATCGCCCCTCTTTCTTTTCCCCTTTTCTTTATTTCTTTTTCTTTCTGTCCCTTCCTTCCATCCCCCCTCTTTCTTTGTCCCTTTTTTTCTTTCCCTTTTCTCTTTCTCTTCTTCCTTCTCTCTTTCTCTTTCTCTCTCTTTCCCTCTCTCAGGCTCACCTCATTGACTTCGTGCACAGCTCCATTCAGACTTGCTTGGGCAGTTGCCTCTGGTGCAAGGGGCTCAATGGGGTGGAACATGGTGGAGGGAGGATGTTTGAAAAGGAGAGCAAAGCCACTCTGGCTTTGCTCTCCTATTCCCATCACTGCATTCGGGGTGCCACTCCACCGCCCCGAACATGGCGGTAGGATGTTTGAAAAGGCTTTGCTCTCCTTTTCCCAATGCTGTGTTCGGGGCGCAACCCCGCCACCCCGAACATGGCGGCAGGATATTTGAAATGGAGAGCAAAGCCACAGTGGCTTTGCTCTCCTTTTCCAATGCTGTGTTCATGGGCGGAGCTCCTTGCACCAGAGCGTGCAAGTCAATGGGATGATCCTGCAGGGCCTTGCTTTGAACGCAGTGGCAGCGTCATTTTTTCTCACCCCTGAATTGTGCCCTGCTGCTCACCTCCAGCGCCCCCTGCCAGCTCTTAGTGCCCCTCTGCCAGCCCCCTTGCCTCTCAGCACCCCCCTAAGGCATCCCACTGCCCTCCAGGGGGCGGTACCGCCCACTTTGGGAGCCACTGAGTTAAACAATAAAACATAGTAATGAAATATGTAGATTTTTAGAACATAATGAATATATAAAAATGTTTTTTTTTATTATATCTACAAAATGATTGTAGGATAGATCTGAGATGATAATATGAACTGTCACAAAACAAATTAAATAAAATGTGGATTATTTTGTAAAACATGAATGAATAATAGTATTGTCAAATGATTGTTTAATAATGATATTAATGTATTTAGGAATATTTGATTGGCAATATGAAAATATATACAACATAATTGTAATTGAAGACTATGAAGTGGAAGCACAAAACAATTTGTAAACCAACCAACATACTGTATGTATATATATGGAAGATGGCTTGATGTTCTTATGTTTTGTTTGTCTATGTTTGTCTTAAAACAACAATAAAACTTAAAAAAAGAAAGAAATAGACTCCATGAGGTGGTATGAAGGCCCGATGTCCACAGGTGGGGGTTGTGCTTACAGCCCAACACCACGCAGGATGTTTGGCATTTGCCAGAGAACACCAAGATTGGCAAATTCGCCACTGGAGCCCTGTGCTCTTCACAGATGAAAGCAGGTTCACACTGAGCACATGTGACAGGCGTGAAAGGGTCTGGAGACACCGTGGAGAATGTTCTACTGACTGCAACATCCTCCAGCATGACCGCTTTGGCAGTGGGTGAGTAATGGTGTGGGGTGGCATTTTTTTAGGGGGCCGCACAGCCCTCCATGTGCTTGCCAAAGGTAGCCTGACTACCATTAGGTACCGAGATAAGATCCTCAGACCCCTTGTGAGACCATATGCTGGTGCGGTTGGCCCTGGGTTCCTCCTAATGCAAGACAATGCTAGACCTCATATGGCTGGAGTGTGTCAGCAGTTCCTGCAAGACAAAGGCTTTGATGCTATGGACTGGCCCACCAGTTCCCCAGACCTGAATGCAATTGAGCACATCTGGGACATCATGTCTCTCTCCATCCACCAACGCCACATTGCACCACAGACTGTTCAGGAATTGGGGAATGCTTTAGTCCAGGTGTGGGAGGAGATTCCTCAGGAGACCATCCGCCACCTCATCAGGAGCATGCCCAGGTGTTGTAGGGAGGTCATACAGGCACGTGGAGGCCACACACACTGCTGAGCCTCATTTTGATTTGTTTTAAGGACATTACATCAAAGTTGGATCAGCCTGTAGTGTTTTTTTCCACTTTAATTTTGAGTGAAACTCCAAATCCAGACCTCCATGGGTTGCTAAGTTTGATTTCCATTGATAATTTTTGTGTGATTTTGTTGTCAGCACATTCAACTATGTAATGAACAACGTATTTAATAAGATTATTTCATTCATCCAGATCTAGGATGTCTTATTTTTGTGTTCCCTTTATTTTTTTGAGCAGTGTATATCTAATTAAATACAACTTGTTTCCAAGAAAATTACCATGGATTTTAGCCTTAGGCTACAATCCAAACTTATGTATTAAGTTAAAATTTTCACTGAATTTTTTGTAAAGAGATATCCATGTAGTTTTGTATTGCTAATAACCTCAGCCTGACCTAGGTTGGATATATTGAAATTAGATCTTCTATCCAGAAACAAAATGAGTGTTTATGTAAATAAAATTTTCATTAACTTCATTGATATTTTGCCAAACCTAGGAAAGTATAAAGGAAAGAGAAATACCTTGATAAACAAAATGGAAGCCCCTTGCAGATGCTCCACTCTTGGCACTAAACCTCAAGAGAATCTGATTGGATGTAGCTAAAGGCAGGGTCTCTCCTATATATGAGAAAAGGAAAAACAGAGAAGAGAGCATAAACAAAATAGATATAAACTTATTTCTGCATATGTGGACATGAAACACTGTTGTCTGGGAGGGAGGGAGGGAGGGAGGGAGGAAGGAAGGAAGGAAGGAAGGAAGGAAGGAAGGAAGGAAGGAAGGAAGGAGACACAGAAGTAATCATTATACAATTTATATCTTAATAATATATAATTTCCGTTATATATTTTATGCCTGTTAAACATAATTTTTTAAAATCAGCATTTGATTCAGAAATATTTATTGTCTTTAAATTTCTTTCTCTTTCACCAGTGAGGTTATTTGGTTTTAGCTCTATTATAAATTACAACAGCATTCATTAATTCACTAATTCATTTATATCCTGCCTTTATTATTTTAACAAATAGTTCAAAGTGGAGAACATATCCAACACTTCTTCTTCCTCCTATTTCCCCCCCAACAACAACCTGAGTGGTGGACTGGGCTAAGAGAGAGTGACTGGTCCAAGGTCAGGTCACCCAGGTGGATTTCACGGCTAAGGTCATATTAAAAGTCATGGTCTTCTGCTTTCTAGCCTTGTGGCTTAATCATTGAACTGGCTCTCAAAAAGGCAAAAAACTCCTGTTCTTTGCTTCATGTTTTCCCTGGCCTCATTTATGATACTTTATACCATTTCTTTTCTCAATCAGATTTCCTTTCATTTCACCCAATTATCAGGTAAATTCCTGAAGAGGTTTTAGAGCTCTGAAAAAATTGACTGAAATTCATCAATGTCTATTTATTGACAGAAGAATCACACTGGTAGAATCAATTGCCAGTGGCAGACTCCTTGTACCCATTCCCCAGGCCTTGATCTGGAAGACTAGGGACCTGCTAGAACAGATTTGGGGAGAAGTGGCAGCAGAAGACTTACTAAATGGAGGTTTATTATAAAATATGTTAGATTTCCCCAAACTTACTGATAGCTTCTTTGGAAGTTAGTATATACCTCTTAACATCAGGAGCAGAGGAAATGACTATACAAATACTTTTGATTAGCAACATAGTTATGAATCAGGGTTAATAATTTGGTGGAATGAAACTTGTGACTAATTCTTGATTATAAATGATTAATTATCACACAATATTAATTACTATTTATTGATTCTAATAATATATATGATAATTATTAATTAATAATTAGACACATGCCATACTTAATTTATGCTGAGATACTCAATGAAATTGGCTAAATGTGTTTAATAAATTATTGGCCTTTTTATATCGTCTGATATTGAATAAAATTTAGTAACTGGTGATGGAAAAAAAATTCCCCAGATAATCAGAGAAGGGAAAGTGGTTGTAAAGTATCAATGACATTGCTTATGAATGAAATGGGTGTTAATATGTCTATATGCATAAAAATTATGCCGATTTCCCAAATAAGTATTAATATCTGGTATAATATTTGCATTGCCTAATAAAACACTCTGAATATATGTAAACAAGAGCACATTCCATTTTGATGATTTGAAACTCTACACTTAAGAAACTAAGTTAATTTTGGTGTTATTTATGTATTTTTAAGATGTACTATTTACCTGAGTGAGATCCAGAAAGTGAACTCAGAAGTCTGGCTTGAGGATGTTCTCCATCAAATAATTCTGCTACATCATTTAGAGCTGTTTGGAAGTACGCAAACTGTCCAAACACAACTATAAAACATGAGTAACAAAAGGAAATATTAATTATTTGCAAAACAAATTACATTAGGTCTACAACTAATGAAAATTACTTTTCTGTAAACATCTAGTGGATTCTACTTCATCTCTTACTTGGTTACGTTTGTGTCTAAAGTCACAAAATGCAGGGGGGAAATTAATAAAAATGGGACTATTATTATATTTATATTGTTCCTGAAGCTTTGCGCTGGTGCTGGTTATGTTGGAGTTGTTTATTTTTGAAAAAAAAAAAATACAAAAATGCAGCTGCATTTTAAATGTTAAGAAGCTCATGCAATAAATAATAGTTTCACTGTCTCCTGGCTATTTCAAGACCTAGGGCATATTTAGTAGCTTTCTGGACAAATTAGAAAATCCATGTGCTATTTTAAAGGTCTTAATATATCAGTCGCAATTGTTCCAAACCTATGACTGGTGGCTCACAAAGCTGTTAAAAGTGGTGTCTGGTGCATGAGTGTGTATATATGTATGTATGTGCCAAAAGTATATAGAGCTCTATGTTTATATGTCTATATTCTAATATCTAAAATCTATAAGATTTCAGATGGAACACCAAATTCTGACAAGATTTTCCAAACCTTGTGAGATTTTGGCTGATTTAATTAAGAGTTTTAATTATTATCATTATTTAGATTTGAGTTCTTGCAGGCACCATACAAAGGGAAAGGGTGTCAGATGGGTTGACATACATTATAATTTCTAATGGTGCTATATTGCCAGTGTTCAGTTTATATGGTAGTCCTTAAATGCTTTTGATGCAATAATCCACCAGATGACAAAATATGACTAAGATCATCCAATATTCTGTCATATAATCTCAAAAACATAGACAAACCTGGGAAAAGAACTAGCAAAGGGAGACAATCACTGCTCACGCCAAGTGCCGACTCAGTGGAGTAATTTGCCCTCCCCCACCCTCTGATTCTCTCTATTCTGAAGGGAATTTGAAAATGACTCCCTTATCTCAGAGCTAGAGTATTGCCAAATGCTTTTCTACCACTTACTATCCAAATATAGCCATGGTGAGGAGTGAATGCTGCCTCTCAGATGTGAATTATATTATTTATTTACTTCAAAACAAATTCTGGCAGTCTCCATGATATTTACTACGCAGGAAAGAGGCTTCTCTTGAACCCTTGACAGTGGACTGCACTCCCTCAGAAGTAAAATTTGACTCTCATCTGCTTGATGTTCAGGAAGATAATAAAAACATATACCTTTTGTCAAATCTTAATTTCTTTCAGTATTCTCTTAATTCTGATTTTAAGTGTATTTTAGCACATATTTTATTTTATCTCTATAGACTACTGCTTTGGAAGATAAAACAGAAATGCAAGCTGAAATCTAATAAGTAATTTAGTGAATGAGCAAATAATAAAATAAATGTTATGTTTAAATTCATAAACAATAATTATCTTTAGCTAATTCAGTCCTAGGATACTGAGATGTTATTATTGAAACTTTGTTAAGCAAATTGTATACCAAGAATACCACCAAGAATTAATGACAATAAAGGCTTAGTGAGAAGTCAGACTTACCAAATTCTTTAGGAACTGTAATTGAATATTGACAAGTCACCCCAGTAGTGTAGTTCTGAGGATAATTTGGTGATAAAACTACTCCATCTGATCCAGTATACTGGCCTCCACAGGGAGCTGAGAAAGAACATGTGTAAATACAGAAAAAATGGGTCAAATTAATCATTTGGAGTTAAAAATAAAAATATAATACCTCTTCTTGTAATATATAAATATATTGTATTAGCATTGCAATAGAATTCAATACAAGCTAACATCAAAATAAGTATTCAGGGATAATTACAATTTAGAAAATGTGCTTAAACTGAAATCTTGGTGTCTCTTAAAAGTGCCATATAATTTATACTTTGTTTTTCATGGCTATTCCCTTTAATGAGGAAAGGCAGATACTAATAAAGTTTCCATTTGCCTTCAGCCTGCTCACTGCAAAATTAATGTATCGATATTATATAATACAAGTTATAATATATGAATAATATCACAACTGATCATGTTGTATGTTGCTTTATTCTCCATGATTATTGTGCTAAAATTTAAATTTATAAACAAAAGAAGTAAATTTTTGACACAGATTACTGCCCTATTTTAGCAACCACTTGTCAACTTTAATTGGAGTAACTGCCAGAATTCTGACACCACTCTTTTGATATGTCTATCACAGAGGTGTCAAACTCGCAGTGTCACAGTGGTGTCACATGATGTATCATTACTTTCCCTCCCTTCGCTAAACAGGGCGTGGGCATGGCCAGTATGTGACACATCCAGTCCATGGGCTGATAGTCCTGATCTATCGCTTAGCATCTGCAAATCCTGACAGTTTTGGAACAGTCATGCAGCATGATTAAATTTCTTTAATCAAGAGTTAAATATGCACTTTTCATTGCCACTGTGATCAACAGCACCTTGATCCCCTTTAAAAACAATAATTGGAATGAATTTTCCTTAAATATTGTCATTCCCATTCACCATTTCCTATGCCAAACAAAAGGTACATACTGTACTCCATGGAGCAAATTCTGAGGGAGGTGAGATCTTCAAGGAATCAAGGGATTTATGCCAAAATAACCTTTCCACTTTTTATTGCATTAGATAAAACAGCCTACTGCCTTAGGGGCAGTAGAATCAAGATGGCTCCTGAACAAGACTGCTATTTTTTTTTAATTTCCCCAACAATGTATAGTTGTTTCTATACTTCTATACTTTTAATTCACTTTCAAACTTGTTACCCTATGGCCAGCCAAGAGTCCATTGGAAACCATAGCCTCAGACTAGTGACTAAATCTCCAATTGTTTTTATTCAGTTATAACATTATATAAAAAAGTTTGGGTTGGAACTTAGATCAATAAATTGAAAATAAATAATTTTAAAAACATTTATTTGGAAACCAAAAGTTATGTGCCTTCTATTGACTATGATCTTCCATTTATAAATGATTACAACTTAAAACAAAATAAAAACTCTTTAAGCAAAATAGAGGTAGTCTTCAACTTACAACCATTTGTTTAGTAACCATTTGAAGTTACAACTCTGAAAAAAGTGACTTATGATATTTTTTCACACAAATGTTACAGCATCCCTATGGTCACATGATCAAAATTCAGTTGCCTGGCAACTGGCATGTATTTATAATGGTTACAGTGTCCCAGGATCATGGGAAAGCCAGATTTATTTAACAGCCATGTTACTAACTTAAAAACTGCTGTGATTCATGTAATAACTGTGGAAAGAAAGGTTGTAAAATGGAATAAACCTCACTTAACAACTGTCTTGCTTAGCAACAGAAATTTTTGATTTGATTGTGGCCATACATCGAGGAATACCTGTAGACAAATCAATTTGCTGTGAGGGGGAAGCCTGCCTAATTCAAAAGTAGCATATAGTATAAGAAATATCAGATGAAATTAGTGTTCCTAGTATTCCTAGCTATTCTGTAAAAAAATCTTTTTGGGGTGGAGATAGGAAGGCTCCTCTTCCATTCCTATTTTATCTGCACCCTAGTATTACTATGCCTTATAGTATTTCTATAGTGTTATAAGAGGTATACTTTATAAGCCACTGTCCAAATTTACATTAAAAATTGAGATCTTCTCAAATGATCTGACAGATCACAAGAAATCTCTGAACATTGAAAGGCCATACTGAGAGAACTTATTTTGCTATCATTCCTACATTTCTTAGTTGCGCTAATTGACACCTCTTCCTTGAATTTGTCTCTTTTCACAGTTAGGTTGCAAATTTCAATTGAGTCTGTCACAAACTGGAATTTAAAGGAGACTGATACAAAATAGCTTGACATATTTTTCTTAAACTAGACAGGTGCTGCTCCTCACTAAGTTGCTTCAACTTTTATGGGGAAAAATACATTAGTGTGAAACAGAAATCTACTTTGGATCTACATGCCATCTGAAGTCTTATAAATCGGTTTAGATTTCTAAATCCAGTTCCATATTTCAGTCTGGGAGATCCTCATACCTAGAAGATTCAAACTTCAGATTTTGAAAAGGGCATTAATACCTTGTACTAATTTGTTTGGGAAACTACCACCAGCTAAATGGGAAATATTTTTGTGCTATAAATACACACATACTTTTTGTCAAATGATCACATCAAGTCCACACCGCTTTATAACCACACATTTTTCTGTTAGCATCAGATGTTAAAATGTGGATAAACATGGACATATATTACTTATGCTTCCATGTAGTTTGCTAAAATATAAAACTAACAATTGTAAATTACAACATTGTTTGATGAAAAATGAGTCATTTGCAGCCAAAACATTTCTCAAGAGCTGTACATTGCTTTAGTTTTTAAGGCTTTCTGGCTCAATGGATGATTCAATGAACAGATAGGGAAAATATGATTTTTCACTGATGTTCTTCTCTCTTCTGTAGTCATATCCCTGTATCCCTGCTATGCCAAAAGATCTCTCAATTCCCTGTGGCACGCTTTGTGTGCATAGAATAGAGATCAGCAAAATAAATCTCTCAACCCATTTTCCACTCATAGAAACATCTGCTGAAACAAAACATTCTGAACAGAATTTGAGTCAGTCTCAAATAACTATTTTCCCTTTGTACAGTATTTTAAATATGGATTGCTTTCATATAGAAAATCTGAGTATCATGACACTGGATACAAGTTGAGACTTATTTATAATATTTTAATAGAAGGTTTCTATGTCTAATTTTTAACCTATTATTAACTACTCTAATTGGAAAGTTTTGTTCTAATAACTTAATATAAAGATAACCTAATAAAATGAAGCCATCTGCTAGCTTCGAGTAATTATTTTTTATTTTTTAAACTACATTAATATTTATTTATAACATTTATTAATGTATCATCCTCAGTATTACTGTCCTCATTTTTATTAGAATAAGTAACAAAAGGTGTTGGAAAGAAGGACACTCAACAGCAGTGGAAAGGATTTTAACATTTAAGAGAGCTCAGAGAAGAAATGAAAAGGTTTTAGATAAATGAAAAATTATCAAGACAGAACATTTCTATTTCTCAGTGACTTTTCCATCAGTTATTTAAGACACTGTGTGTGTGTGTGTGTGTGTGTGTGTGTGTGTGTGTGTATACCCTGTTTCTCCAACAATACAGCCTCCCCCAATAGGAAGTCCCAGCATGTTTTATAGGCATGAAATGAAATTAAGCCCCACCCCACAAATTAAGGCCTATATTAAAACATGCGAAATGGGGGGAAGTGTGGGGGGGCTTGCCGTTAGGAAGTACTTTTGTTGCACACCCGGATATGGTGCTGCCTGCGTTGACCCCGATACTAAGTGCCTCACCAACACTGAGGTCAACATCCAAACCATCGCTGCCCGCCCGCCCAAAGATGCAAAGGGGGGTGGGGGGAAATTAAGTCACACCCGAAAAGACGGCCTAGCCATTTTTTCAGGGCTCAAAAAAAAAAGAAAAGAAAAGACCCGGCCTTATTATATGAGAAACACGGTGTGTGTGTGTGTGTGTGTGTGTGTGTATGTATGTATGTATGTATGTATGTATGTATGCATGGTATTCAGCTTTGTTCGGGTATTTTCCCACGTTATTATAGTTGTGCTTTTAAAGTTGTAGCAACGTTTCGGCAGAATCTCATCTGCCATCATCAGGCTTCTGTATTGTGTTCGTCTGTGAGTCAGACTTTCACAGCCTTTTCTGTTTTAAATTTGGTACTAGCCTACTGCTGTGCCAGAATGTTTTTTTCTTCATCCTGATTGGTTGGGAGTCTTGGTCTGTGTTTATTGGTCTTGGATTTTGCTGTGTTCTGCTTGATTGGTGTTTCTAATATCTTCTGTCTGTTTTGTAGCTTTTTTTGTCTTGATTGGCTGGCAACATTGTGTTTTCTATATTGGAGGCTTTAGTGTGACTTGGCTCCGAGTAAATGGATGGCTATCATTTATTAGGAAGCTAGGTTTCATTTGGGTGTCTGGTTGGGGTATGTTTGAGCTGGAGGTATCAGAGGGGATCTGTTTGTGCCCAGGTGTTTGCCTGGCTTGTGGTGTGGAGATTTTTTTGTTTGTTAGTGCAGGCTTCCAAATAATTGACAGTCTGGTGGAATCATCTCTTCTATTCATGCTTTCAGGTCTTTTTTCAATCTCTATGGCTTCTCTGATAATTCTGTGGCTGGAGTTTTCTACAGTGGCTAGGGTTTTGGTGCCATTGAAGTTGATGCTATGATCTGTGGCTTTCATGTGTTGGACTAGTGAGGAAGTGTGTTCCAGCTTTTTGACTGCATTTTTGTGTTCATCCAGGCGGGTACTTATTCTTTTATTGGTCTGTCCAATGTATGTGGCAGGGCATGATGCACAGGGGACTTCATATATGGTTTTCCAGGTTAATTTTATCTTTGGGGTTTCTTAGGATGGCTGCTATTTTTCTATCTGTTTGAAGGCAGTCTGTGTAGCATCTTACCGATTTTGTCTGTAGTATCTCTTATGTAGGGCAGGACAGCTGTTCCATAGGTCTGTTCATCTTCTAGGTCTCCATTATGTCTCAGTGTGTTTTTGTGGATCAAGCCAGTGATTTTGCTTTTGTGGAAGCCATTGGCTGTCAGTACTTTAGTCAGGGTGCAAGACACACATAAAGACTGAATTATGCACCCTGAAGCAGTATATAAGCCTAAGTGCTATTGCTAGTGCTACTTTGTTGAAGTCCCTTTGGCAGCAATTATAGCTTCGAGACTTTTTGGGTATGACACGACAAGTTTTGCACATCTGGATTGGGGGATTTTCTGCCATTCTTCCTTGCAGATCCTCTTAAGCTCAATCAGGTTGGATGTGACTGTCGATGCAGAGCCATTTTCAGGTCCCTCCAGAGATGTTCAATAGGGTTCAAGTCAGGGATCTGACTGGGCTACTCTTGGACCTTCACAGAGTTGTCCTAAGCCACCTCTGTGTGGTCTTGGCTGGGTGTTTAGAATCATTGTCTTGTTGGATAGTGAACTTTTGGCCCAGTCTGAGGTTCTGAGCACTGTGGAACAGATTTCCATTGCACTTTGCTGCTTTTCCCTTTCCCTCAATCCTGACCAGTCTCCCAGTCTTTGCTGCTGAAAAACACCCCCACAGCATGATGCTGTCACCACCATGCTTCATTGTTGGGATGATATTGGGCAGGTGATAAGAGGTGCCTAGTTTCCTCCAGACTTAGAATTTAGAATTGAGGCCAAACAGTTCAATCTTGGTTTCATCAGACCAGAGAATCTTGTTCCTCACCATCTGAGAGTCCTTCGGGTGCTTTTTTGAAAATTCCAAACTGCCATAAAGCCCAGATCGCTGGAGGACTGCAATAAGGGTTGTCCTTCTGGAAAAGTGAACGAGTCTGAATACTTTCTGAATGCACTGTATATTCCATAGATATACTGTAAAATGGATTTAATGAAATTCTCAAGGTTTTTAATTTTTTTTAAAAAAGGAAACTGATATTTTTCCAGATTATCCCATGTATATAATATTTACCTCCTATTATCCCCCCCATCAAAACCACTTGTCTGACTTTTCTTTTTTTTAAAAAAATCACCTTAAATAGCAATAGTAGACATGGGAGTTAAAATAAATAAGAAAACAAGAGCTGTCCCTTCTGTCTTTCATCAGTTGCCCTACCTTGCTAGAAGAATATTGTATGAATGCCAAAATAGAGGGAACAATAAGAATAGTTGTACTAATACAATTTCTCATAACCCCCCTCCCCAGGATTCATACATACCACTACAAGATGGCAAGACTCTGTTCCATGCAGGTTTTCCATCAACACCAATCACACAAGTGATAGTAGAAGGATCAATAATCTTGTAACCTGAATCACACTGAAAAGTAATACTCGACCCAAGTTTAAAGTCTGTTCCAATTCTGGTTCCATTCATGATGTTGCCAGGGTCAAAACAAGCTTCCCGTGGTTTTTCTAAAGAAAAAGAGAAAGAAGGTTAAGACTCTCTTAAAATAAAATTTAGGAATCAAGTTGAATCAATATAATCCACTCCAGGAACGAAAAAAGTTACTAACAGTTTACTTAATTCCTATCTCACTTTCATCTAGCTGAGCAAGCTTGTCTGTCCATCCATCCATACATCTTTTTCTTCACAAGTAGATTTGGATTATTAGAATTTAATCTGAAATTACTATTAGAACTGCACATACAGACAATATTGCTTATGAGGATACATTTAGACAAATTTTCAGTTATTATATGAGATCTAAGATTGCTTTGATTAGCTTTGTCAGATGAACTAGGTCACAAACTAGAAGCCTTAACAGTTTTCCTGGATCTATCATATTTTTCAACATCACCAACCATAGCATATTTTGAATAACCAATCAAAAAAGGACCTGAAAGCTTTTAATAAGAATAATATTTGCAAGTATTTTTTCATATGAAAAAAAAATAGCTTGCATGTTTAGTTACTACAAATATTCAGTATACTGATAGTTAAGTCCCACTGAGTTTGTTGGGACTGACTTTTGAGTATATAGTATCAGTTTCTATTGTAATAGACACTACAATTTTCATAAGTTAAAAATGCCTGAATTTTTAAGGATTTATTTTTAGCAATTTCTGTAAAATAGCCATTTTTAGGGAAATAAAAGCTTCATGATTAAACTAAAGAATGCAATATATTTGTTTATTTCTACAATGCTAAAACAACTGTTATAAACCAAATTGTTTGGGGTGACCTTTTAAAAATTGTGTTTGTTATGAACATTTTATTTATTTTTATTTGCAAAGCATTAGGACTTTGCTGCTTAGAAAAAAAAAATCTTGTGAATTCTATGCAGATATAGTAATTCAAGCAAAACTAAATAAATTAACCAATGAGCTAAGCAAAATTGCACTATGGAACATTCTTATGGCAAAAAATCAAATAGCATTATATAATTAAACATGGTAACGAATATCTGTCAGAAAATAAAGATATATATTTTATATAGTGGAAAAACTAATTTTGTATTAAATGAAAAGTATATATTTGTGCTCAAATTGCAGATATGAGTATATTATGTAGCCATAAATATTAAAATAACTCTCAGTGAATATGCAAGGCCTTGCTTTGCCTTTAAACATCATTTATTCTACTGTAATATGACTAATTCTTTAGAGAACTACACATCTTTTGGAAACTAGTGGGATGTTTATAGCTTGTTGCTTTTCAAAACTGGTTTGAAACTGAGAATTTATCTCCCTTCTCTGTCCTCCATTTGTATGCAGATGGGCAAAAGTAAATATTTGGAAAAATAAGAGAATGTCTAAAGAAGTTATATCATTCAAATGGAAAAAATAAAGAAAAAAGCAGTGGAAGACTGGACTGAACCTAAGAGCAAACCAATCATGGCGAGGCAGTTAATTTTCATTCAATAAAAAACCAAATTAAGACCAAACCTGATTACTGAGAAAACAAAAGACCAAAGGGCACAACCAGCTTTCCCAAAAGGGAGAGTCAAAAATTAGGCAGGGCAGAATAAAAAATAAATAAAAGTTTTGAAACTTATCTTACAAATAATGCTAGTCTGTGAATAAGCAGAAATGTTGAAATACTGTTTGGCATTAGCTTTCAAACTCCTTCAATAAATATTATTTTATTCTCAGTTCTTAGATTTTCTTGTGAGCTATCTAAATGGTTTCAGCCCAGCTTCTAGTTGAAACTTGAAAGTAGTTATAGAAAAAACATTAACCAGTTCCAAATTAGTATAGAAATAAGTGTAAATGTAATGTAGGAACATTAAACTATGAATAATAACAGAGAGCCCTTTTTATTTTATTTCTAAATAAGGTGGCTGCAACACATTTAATATAAAACACATTTTTAAGACTTTATAAAATATATCCAATACAATTAAGATAAGAGTAATTTATAAAATCAGCCCAATATAACTAAGATAAGTTTTTTTTTCTGAATGTAGTATGCAACCATTTTAATGACGTTATCATTGAACAGTATTCTAGAAAGTGCCGTTAATGATATTTGTCACTATGAGCGATTAGAAATCCAATCCATATCATTATTGCTAATATTGCTACAAATCTACACAAACTTCATCTTGATTGAAACTGCATTCATTGAAAATAGATGAACT
Organism: Pseudonaja textilis; assembly: GCF_049901715.1. NCBI lineage: Eukaryota > Metazoa > Chordata > Lepidosauria > Squamata > Elapidae > Pseudonaja > Pseudonaja textilis. The sequence goes on along the minus strand of NC_141990.1, from coordinate 125,816,331 downwards.
TCGTATTATACAATATGGTAAATATGTATTGTTTTAAATTTACCTTTATAGTCAATGGCAAATCCTGCCATGCCAACTGAAGCATCACTCCGAAATGCCAAGAACAGATTATTGCCATTGCTCTCTATTCTATCTGGGGCCTGGGAACCTTGAAAACTGCCAATCAGAGGGCTGTTAGAATCTCCTCCTTCGTAAATATGCAAAAAATCATAACTAGGTTCCATGTTGAAACTGAAATAGAAAACCAAGAATATAAAATGTCTCTGGATTTGGTGGGAAAGAAAAAGATATCACTAGTAGAAGTGTTCCAATTATTTTTTCTTTAGCATTTGTATTTATTTCTCACAAAAAGATTCCAAGTAGCAATGTATGCATAGTAATTTATATTTCCAGTTTTTCTGTTTATCCCTTTTTCTTCTTTATTTTCTATGAGTCGAATTTTGGCATAAACAGTAGTTCTGCTTCTAAGGCTTTCTTCAGCCTTTTCTAGATATAAAAGAAAAAATGGAAACCTGTATCACGGTGGCCTGATAGCTCCTGCCCCTGCTAAAACCAGCAGGAAGAGGTTGGGCGCTAACACTAAATCTTATTTGCCCAACATTGATCAGAAAGGTCACATGAAAAAAGTGGAACCACTAGACACCATTTTCTTTAAAATATACACAAATATTTGAAATACATTTTAGAGAAAATAGTTGTATTTTATAAGTAGTGATTTGGGAATGCAACTATTTCAATTTTTTTAAAAAAACTTACTTTGGGGTAGACTTATGCGGTTTACACAGTCAATCAATATATAAAACACATGCAATGCATACCCTAATAAACATTATAAGTAATGTTTTGGTTTTTGAATTGTTTTTAATATTGCTGCAACTGTTAGTGATTAATTGGTTGATTTACTGTGGAAGAAGAAAGTTGTTATCATTGGGAATTGAAGAAAAGAAAAGTTGCTCCCCTTCAACCGGGAATATTTGAATAATTATTATGGACCTTCTGTTGTCACTTAGTATATGATAAATAAAATAAAAATGTCAGAAACAGTTAAGGTTCATATTTTATCTTGTTTTTCATTTTTTTGCACAGGTACTTCTCATTTAATAATCACAACTGTGACTGACAAGAAGTTAGGTGAAAACAGTCACTAAGTGAAACTATGATTGCGCTTTTGATCTTTGCTTTGCTTTACAGACCTGAAAAGTCATAAATGTGAGGACTGGTCATAAAATTACTTTCTCGTTAACTTGTAATTGTGAAGGAGACAGTTGTTAAATAACTGCTTTGTAAACTGTCCAGACTCATTTTGAATTGGGTTGCTATATATATTGAACAAATAAATAAACATTAAACGATCAATCAAGTGTCCTTAAAAAAAATCTCACTATGAAAGACTCCATGGTCTAAAAACCTAGTATTTTTGCTTCATTTATAAACTCTAAATACTTAGGGGCTATCTAAACCTAAGAAATAACACTCTCAAGAAGGATGAGGTTGCTTTGCCCCCACCTCGTTAACATCTGAAGAAAAAGAGAGCATGCGCCTCAACTCTCCAGCTGACCACAAATGAGTAGGCAAATTCTCCTTGGAGAAAAAAGTTCCCATTATAATATAATACAACATTTATATAGCTCAAAACCAGGACTTTGAACTGTACTCAAAAACTTACAGGTAACTCATGCAGTGCCCAAAAGATCGGACTAAGCTGCTAAAATGACTTTTATTCACTAGCATATGGGCTAACTTTCAAATTCAGTTCAAAAGGAGCATATTGCAATAATCTAGTTTTGAGGTAATGAGGATATAAGGGATTGTCATCAGGACCTCCCATATCAAAAAGGGCCACAGGTGGCACAGTAGCTAAAGTTGGACAGAGTCTGCGCTACCAGCATCCACTTGGTAATCAAATTGCATCACATTTGTGTCAGAAGCACTGAAGCGCTTCCGGTTGAAAGGATTAGCTGGCAACATCATTGCACCCAGTTAGGTGCTCTTTTCATGTGCCTGGCAGGAGCTGGAGGAAGGACGAGAGCTCATCCCACCCCACGGCAGCACTCAGATCTTGAATGTGGGTTTGGTAACTTGCCACCCAGCATCCTAACCACATGAGCCACCATGCTCCTTTGTAATCAAGTAAAAGTTATGAATTAAACTAAATTTATATTGAACTTGATACCTGGTGATTGCATCCATACAGATTTCTAGGTAGTGTTCTGATAGTGATTTATCAGTGTAAATTATACTATTTGTGAAATATTTCATTACACTGTTTTTCACTCTATAAGTAAAGTTTTTGTTTATTTTTGCAAGGTTTTTTTTTCAATCTAGCTTCATAGAAACAACATAAAAAGAGGTTATTAATTTATTTAATTCAACCTTATAATCATTCCACTACACAAGCCCAGGCTTAGTTTAGAAACTTGAGGAAGTTTACATGAGGTTTCATTCTGGTCATGCAATGACTTGGTTTTTAGAACCTTATTAAAATATTACTTTTTCTATCTGGGAGTATGAAAGGAGTTAAGTAGAAAACTAAACTACTCTATTGAATCCAGTTATTGCATTAGCGGTTTCAAATTACAGCAACTATCTTCACCATAATTGTTTTTCTTTTCTGACACTATAAGAGGTAAGTTACATCTGGCACTTCTTTAATTGGATCACAAGAAAAAGGTAGAGAGGGGCAAAAACTATATGCCTTCTAATAGACGTAGGACTAGATGGATCCTTTTAGACTAACCCTAACTCTAACCCTAACCCTAAAGGATTCCTTTAATAACTCATACATTTTTCTCATGTCATTACTTGTTTTATGTGTCACGTAGCACTGATGAATATGTAAGGCATAGATAGGCAGCAATTAGCTTCCAAGTCCTATTTTTTCAGCATACGCCTCCCCCAAATTATTGTTGAACACTCTCAAGATAGTTTTCCATTATATTAAAATGGGCAACCCTTGAAAATTACAATATTTATGCCCTAAAGTTAACATACTACCAAAAAAAAAAAAAAAAACCCACCTTAAATACTCAGGCCCACCTCATTCAGCCCTGCCTATGGCATAGTTTTAAAAAGTAATTAGCCAAGCTCAATAATATATTGTGCAATTTTTGAATGTGACACTTAAAAGAAAACACAGTTCTTGAAATACCTTCTGAATATCAAAGCAATGACAAAATCAGGGTTTACTTTTATTCTCCAATCACATTCCTTCCCAGGAGGATATGGCTGTGGATAGTTTGGTGATAAAATAACACCTGCTGGACCTGTAAGATTTCCACCACATGCAGCTGTCACACAGGAGAGAATAAGAAAATAAAAAATGATCACATGTCAAAACTGAGGACTGGAAACTGTCAAAATAATTTAGGTTCTTATACATTTCTTTCTGACATCTTATTTTCAAATATTTATCACAACAATTGTAAGTACAATGAAAATCTCTTGTATAAAAAATGTGTAAGTACAGTATTTATTCTCCAGTATGAAAGTTCTTCCCTTAGGCGTGTGAAGTTCATTTAATAAAGCAACCCAATAATGAAGTTAAAGCACTCCAGACATTTCTCTGCCTGACTGAATAAAGACTGGGAAAAGAAAAAAAAGTAGAATGGAGAGATGGCATATGGGAAGAAGCAGTCTTTTGTTGTATTTGACAAGGTGGGAAGTTACTAAACTTGCTTATACTTGTTAAGAAATATACTACTTCATCACTTATAAAGATGGAAGGACACTTTGTTATGTATTTCTTTCTCTTTATTCTTTCTTTTCTTTCTTTTCTATTTCTCTATTTTTCCTTTTTTCTGTCCCTTCTACTTTTTCTATTTATTTCTTCTATTCTTTAGTTTGTATTAGTCTTTGGGTTGTAATTATAATCTTAAATTATGGCTTAAAAACAAGGGGAAAATTGCACAGTTCCATTTCAAGTAAACGATTAAATTTTAAATCATGCACTTAAAATTAGGGTTCTTGTAAACAGTAGGAGAGAACATTTATAATTTTAATTAGAGTAACAATACTAGTCAACCCATGTTGTCATTTTCTTATTTAAAAATTGGATCAAATATATCACTTCCTTTCTAGATTTTTATTGTAATGAAATCTCAAAACTCTTCTAATATTTTCCAACAAGAGCATTCTGGATCCAAAAAGACTGTAATTTAAGCTATTAAGATGTTAATTTAAATTGTTAATTTAAAACATCTTCTGGCATCCTAGTCCATATGTGGACATCTCCAAACCTGGAAATCCAACTCTTGGAATTATCAAAAAATTCATCTTGTCCATTGCAGCATCAGTTTGACCTCCCAAATTAAATTCTTCAGAATTCAAAAATATTTGGAGGCTTTCTAAAAACCCAGTCCAGGGTTCACAGAAGCTAAGTCCCCATAGGGAAAAAGAAATAGATAATTTGTTTTTTCTAAGAATTTCTGGATATGTGGTATCACTGCCTTTTGCTTCACCTTAATTAAATATGGGATGTTGGAGAAAGCAAATAAATATCCAAGGTGGTTAGGTTCAGAGCTTCTTAATGCAAGGATCTCACTAATAGCTCTTTAAGCTCTTTAAGGTGATAAGCATTTTTTTTCCCTGACAAGAACGATTACGATTTCAGGAAAGAATTCAGGGTAGAATCCAGGAATCCTAAGCATGTTAGGTAGGAATCTAATAGGCAAAAAGACCAGATACATGAATTATGAGAAGCAGTTGCATTAATCCAAACAGACATTTAAATGGTGGACCAGATAGCTCAGGAAAAGCATTTCCTAAAATGTTACAAAGACCAGCTTGAATCTGGGGGGGAATAGTTATTTATCTATTTGGTTTGTCAATTGCTTACAAGATAATAGGTATAAGTAAAAACATAGTTATGAATACATGGATACATATAAGAAAAATAAAAAAAAATAAAAAAGGAACAATAGGACAGGGACGGTAGGCACGTTGGTGCGCTTATCACCATAAGTGATGCAAATTGCTCATAATGGAGCTCAGTTGTACTAATGCACCAGCTGATTCTACCAAAGACCATGTCATTTGGTTCACAGCCCTAAAAAGTTGGCTGGGTTTCTACAGATGAAGTCAGAGACAATCTATTGTTTCTGCCTATTTCTGATTATTCTAGCATAGGCTTTGTAATGATCGTCTACTGTATTCATCAGCTTAGTTACTAGAATGTAGAGCAATTGCTCAAGTTCTCATTTCAGTCTGCTCTTTTCTATCATTACTTCCAGGATTTTCAGGCATGCCCCCTATTTACTTAAATGAAATATGAATATTAATTTGCCCTGACAATGTCCTTATTTTAAGAAGATAATTTGAAAGAAATCTAAACAGTACTGTAGTACCAGTTATCTATTTCAGAAGTATTATAGGCACTGTACACTGATATAAACATGGTAAAACCACTCTGGATTAGGGTTACAAAAAATGCCAACAAGGACTACAACTCAATTCTACAAAAATTGCCCATTCCTGAAGTTTACATTAAATGCTGCAATGAAGTAAGTGCAGCCTTTATGCGTTCAGACGTATAGCATTGTAAGTTAATATTTGAAGCTCTAGGATCTTCTGTTGATCAGCTGGCATACGTCCAGATTTGGGTAGTATTCTGCTATTTGAGATAAGTTGATTGATTGTCAGCTCTCAAGAGCTGCAGGAAAGAACTAACCATGATTTTGGTGAACCAGTCATTGAAAAGAATAATTGACAAATCTACATTTCAATAATGATGCAGATGTTATCTAGTCGTGTAATAAAATAACTGCAAGAAAACAACCAGAGAGCACCAAGAACCCCTCAAATCCATGTTTTACTGTTTTCTTAAGTTAAAATATATATTGTAATCAGATGCATACTCTAAGAAACTCACATCCAGAATACCCAATCATAGGAAATTGAAATTTTAAGAATACAAATAAGCTATCTACAAACAAGTTGTGGTTTATCAGTATTTACCGATAATAGAAGTTTATCGTTTTTCATAAATAAGTTGTGAGATTCGTAGCTGATGCATGAAATGTATGTGGTATCACCCTGAATGACCACCGAGAATATCATGAGGGAGTATACTTTAACTCAAAGTTGCCCAACATTTCATGTCAATACCTAAACATGTTGGTGCATCGGGTTGCCAAAAGAATCGATTGTTCAGTTGTACACAAGTAATTTTATCCAGCCCTTGGAGTTGATACCCTGGATCACATTGGAAGGTGATTGTATCTCCAGGCTCTCTGCTGTCTCCATATCTACTTCCATTCTGTGGGGTCCCAGGGTCATTACAAGTAGATGCAACCGATGCTGCAAAGAAATCATGAAACAAAATATATTAGAGACATGTTTTGAATGTTAAAGATTTTGCATTGCATCACACATTTTATAACAACAGTATTGTATACCATTATTTGTCTAAGTTTGGAAGGAAAGTTATTAAGTAGGATTGCTTTTCTAGGAAACTGCCTGCTCTAATACATCATATTAGACGATTTTCTTCCAATTATCTCTGTAAGGAAAAGAGATGGAGAGATTGCATGCTGGAAAATAATCTCAGTGTGTTTGAAATAAACGCTGAGCAGGTATAAGATGTATGGACTACATGCTGCCATTCTACAAATAACCAAAACAATAAAGAAAAGTCATGTTGCAGAAACAAGGCTGTCTGGACACAGTCTTTCTTTGATTTTATTTTTCCCCCTGAAAAGGTAAATTAAGGACTGTAAATCAAAGCCAGAACATGGAGGAAAAAGTTAAGAGTCAAAACAATTCTCACAACTTTATCAACAATGGTTTATAAAGATAGGAATGTTACATCTAAAATTGCTTATTGTTTGGGTTAGACTTTATCTTATGCCATAAACTATATTAGAAAAATATATTTTAAAAAACCATATTGCCCAAAGGCATTCATACTATTCACTAGCATTGAAGCAAACCACAATGAAGCCAAAATGATGACATGTACATAGTGACTTCATCATATACTGCATATGCTACCATTAAGTACTTGCCTTTCTGTCCTCATGGTCTGTTGGAAGGTTAGTGTACTGATGATTTAAATATTACTTGGCTAGATATTTTACAGCTATTTCATATTCTGACTCATTGTTCAAGATGTCATGGGATTAATTCTATTTTTGCATCTACCAACCTCACCTGCAAAAAAACTATAGTTTTAGAGTGTTGAGACCTATTCCGTGCATTTCACTGTCTATGTTTATTAATGCCAAACAGATGGGAGACAAATGACAATTTTGTAATAAAAGTTGTTCAATACCTACTTAAAACAGATAGAACATCATGCAGAGCATGGCTTCTAGAATTCTTTCCAATATCTTTCCTAGCAATAGGAATATATTTCTCCTCTGTAACGAAATACAGCACATGCATGTCTGGGTGCTGCCTGTCATCTACAGATCTATGATCTATGCCTAGGTAAGGGAAGCACTGGGCAGATTGCAAATATGCTGCTCTGGCTCAGATAATTGGGACTTAAAATGGAACAGTCAACAATGTTTTGAACCAGTGTCCAAAGTCCTCTCCCGTAAGGATGAACCGTAAGGATGAACTAGGGACCTTTTTCCTCAGTATTTTTCTTTGCATTTTTCAACCAGTTCTAACCTATTTCAATCTTTCTTTTACCAGCTTCTCCATCCACCCCCTCCCCCACAAAAAAAAATAGCTTCCTTTTATGGGAGTAATGCAGTGCTTCGGTCCCTTTATATAAATGTTTTCCAACATTTTGTTTGGTTGATGAGTATTTTCACAAAGTTATTAACCTGGTCTTTTTTCCCCCTCAGAAATGTTATGATCACCTGAACTTTGTAAACTAGGATATCATTAACTTGATGAAATTATTACAAGCAGTTGCACTCTATTACACTAAGTTGTAATACTCAGTTTTGCTGATAAGGAGGTATTAATACTAAGTAGGCATAACACAATTCATCAGAGTACTACAGCTTAATTATTTCTAAAACAAACTATAGGTACTAATGAATAGGAGAATTCATCTATGGCAAGATTGACTCTTATGAAAAATATTAATTGCTTTTTGGGCAATAGATTCACTCTACTTCCTAACAGATGTAAAATAGCAATTTCTGCATGTACAGTTTTGAAATCTTTCTTTCCTAACCATTTTGTGTGTACAAAAGCTCAGAAACCACAGAACAGTTCATAAAAGTGTTGCCCTTTTCCTAACCCCGTCATCAGTGACCACAACATTTCATCTCTAGCAAAGATTTCAGGTACCAAGGATTTTTAAGAGGATTTAAAAAAAAAGAATTTTAAAGTTACACTTTAAATAAAATAATTAGGCTATGATATATGTAGTTCTCGACTTTGAAGCACAATTGGGAGCAGAATTTCAGTTGTAAATCATTGCAGTTTTAAGTCAAGATACCACACTGCCAAACTTAATTTTATGACTACTTTTACTGTAGCTTTTACATAAACCATTAAGCGAACCAGTAGTTGTATTTGTGAATTTATTTTATCTGGCACCTTTTGCCAGAAAATGAAAAAAAAAAAAGTTACAAAATGCAATTGCCTGACTGTGGAATGCTGCAGTGGGTTGTAAATGTGAGCTGATTGCCAAGTATACAAAATGGAGTCATGTGACTGTGTGGATGGTGTGGCAATCATGGACTGTAAGTAACTTTTTAAAAGGATTTTGTTTTGTTTTTTGGTGACTTGACTGCTTTTTGGGCAGTTGGCTCATTGGTGGCCACATCTCATGGTCACATGATTGCAATTTGCATTTTTTCCCTACTGCTTTCCAGTATTTTGTGCAGGGTTCTGGCAAAATACCAACCATTCAAAAGAATGGCTTTGAAAGAATATGATTTGCTTAACAACTTCCATAAAAAGGATTAGGGCATTGGATCCAGTTATGTCGGTGCCTCAATGTATGACCATCACAATGTAAACTTAAATTGCAGTCCCTATTGCAGTCATAAACTGAGGACCACCGATGAATCTCTTGATTCAGAAAGTGGCGGTGGGAGAAGACAGTGGAATATGGAAGTCAGCAAAATAAAAGACTGTCAATAAACCTGCAACAAATTAACTGTAGGAGCTTGAATATTTTAAGACCAGAAATCTTCTATGGCTAATGGAAATTTAATACCTACCTACACCTATCAACATTTCCATGGTTTGATAGGTGATATTTAGCCAGTACCTCAGTTTCTAATAAGATTTCTAATAACTAACTTAAATACATTTAACCCTGCAGAGTAAAGGTCAGGGATGCATGCTGAACTCCATTTTATATCCTTTTAGACATGATTAAATGGTAATTAAGTTTTAATGAAAAGTGTTAAGCTGATAACAATTAACATAATCACACTAGTCAGTTCATGTCCTCATGGTGTTTTACATGCTGTGCTGAGTAGAGAAGACAATGGTTCCTTGATGGGGTCCAAACATTCTGTGATTAGAAGACATTTGCATTTCTCTAGTAAATCTTCTCTGTTTGTATATTTAATGGCAGACAATAAAGCATAGCAAAACAACTTGTGTACATATGCGAATAGGTAGCATAAATATGTCATCAGAGAAGACATCAATCTTAGTGTGTATGTGTCTGAGTGTGTGTATCTGGGAGTAGTTTGTAGATCTCCTGCCTCCATTAGAAAGCAGAACATGGAGACATATGCAGTCCAGCAGATTAATGTTAATTTGTAATTTATGTTTTTATTTATTTGTATCCTACCCTTATTATTTTTACAAATAATTTAAGGCAGTGAACTTATCCAACATATCTTCCTCTCCCTATTCTCCCCACAACAACCACCCTGCGAGGTGGGTTGGGTTGAGGGAGAATGGCTGGCACAAAGTCACCCAATCGGCTTTTATGGCTAAAGGGAAACTAGAACCCATGGTCTCCTGGTTTCTACAACAGCACTTTAACGACTAGCATAAATTGGCTCTCAATTCCTTATGAAAATTCCTTATAAAGATTCTTTTTTTAAAAATCCACCAAACAAAAACAGCAGTAGCTTATTTTCAAGGAAGATAGACAGGCTGATATGCAGCTGTGAGGCCATAATTATTTTTCAGCCCTGAGCCATGTGCTTAATAATTGCTGCTTTGCCCCAGCACTCCACCTTTCTCATTAATCCATCCAACTTTACACAGGCTCCTGCTAAGAAATCTAAAGCAAAACAAAGGAGGAAATCCAATCAGAAGACTAATGGCAACATCCCAGAAGTCTGAAATCAACACCACCTATGTTCTGTTTCTAACAATTAATTAAACAATGTCTTGTTGCTAAATATTAAAGACAAGGTTTGGATTACTGAATTCAATAATAAAGACAAAAATAAGAACAACAAATCATCTCAGCGTATGTCTTCCAGGGTCTCAGGACCATTTGTATGGCAATCTCCTTTTATTCTATCTGCACAACAACCACCTGTGAGATAGAGATTGGGCTGAGAGATAATTACTGGACCAAAATCATCCAGGGGGTTTCTATGGACAAAGGACTTAAGAACACAGGCCACCTGTTAAACACTACATGACACCGACTTCCATACATGATTTGCCCATGAAGAGACTCTGAAATATCACCCAAAGGTGATATTCAGCAGGTCCTGACCAGTTCTGGAGAACCAGTACCGGACATTTTGAGTAGTTCAGAGAACCGGCCCATCTATTCTCTGCCCCTCTGCTGATCGGCTGGGTCTTCTTTTGTTGCCCTGCACAGGAGAACGGAACTGGAAAGCAGGTTAGTGGGTTGGGGAGGGAATGGGGATTTTACACTATCCTTCCCCTGCCATGCCCACCAACCCACACCCACAGAACTGGTAGTAAAACAATTTGAATCCCACCACTGATATTACCACTGAAAAATCTATTTTCAAGGCAGCTAAAGAAGCAATAGCAGACACAAAAAGCAACCAATATTTATGTAAGGATAATACAAGTTCACCTACTTGAAAACTGGATAGAAAAGCCAGATTTGCTGATAAAGAAGTCACTGTCAAACTGTAAGGTCAGTGAATTGAAAGTGCTGTAAATGTCCTCAGGAAGAGCTGAACCACTCCACTCTTTCAGAAAAATGTTGCTTTCAATGGGACCATCCCAGACTTTGAGGATATCATGACCCACCTCAGTATCAAAAACAATAAAATGCAGACTGGAAATGAAAAAAAAACAACATGCAATATAAGTTAGCCTAATAATCACAGATTGGGTTATTTGCTAAAATCGAATCTAGCAGTCCTGGAATTACTTCTTTTAGGCATCATATAAGATATATAAAAATAATTTGTTATATGTCAGAATGTGGACAGTAGGGCATGATGCTGATATCTGCAAATCTGTAACAAATCAGTATACAGACTACCTTAATAAATAAAAAAAATGCCCACCAGATTCATACTGCATAATTCACTGTTAAAAAGTGATCAGTTATTTTTTTTAAATGTCATCTACTGTAAAATTTCCAGGAGGTTATGGTTTTATTGAAATAGACAGAGTTGCTGGCTATATAGCAGTAACATTTTAGAATTAAAGATAAAAGTAAACATAATATAATTAATTAAATTAACTGAATAAATACTGCACACCAAACATACTAGCTAAACTTTAACAACTTATTAACTTTCTAGCAATTTATTATCTTTTCTGTTAGTTTCTCAGAAATTACATCCAAAATACTTTCTGTCCTTTTCTGTCTCTCCTTCAGCTGAAACATGCACACTTTCCTTGCTGTGGAAATGTACTTTATAATAATTCTAATGTATTGCATGAGAAACCATAACAAGATTATGATGTTGGTCAGCTCTGGTACTGCTTTTTACTTCTAGTGATGCCATTAAAATTAGATTCACATATCCCCTCTTCTCTTTTCTTCCTTTGCGATTTAAGATCAAAAGAAAGGTCAGACTCTGGAAGAATATACACATTTCTTTATTGGTACAGTGATACAATCCTAAATTAATTTACTGAATGTAAATTATATAATTTATTATTTATTTATATTGTTTACATTATATCCTCAAAACAATAACCCTATAAGATGGGTTTGTCTAAGGAGAATGTGATTGATCCACATCTCATCTCATCTCATTCAGCTCCATAACCGCATTGGCTCTATCTAGAACAGTTCACATCAATGATCTTCTCTTAGGTTCATTAATATTCATCAGTATCAATCTATAATTTAGGAAATGTACATTAATCACATATTTTGCTCTATCCATACATCTATATAATATTTAATTGTTAATATGTTTTAATTTGCTGGAAAAATGCATACCTAATTGTTCTCCCAGGGTCTGCTTCTATAATCCAAGTGCAGTGTAGATTGTTGTCATATGGAGCGGGATAACCTGGAGAAAGGATACGACCAGAAGTAGCAGCATGAATTCGTCCACCACATTCAGCTGAAAATAAAAGAAATAATACTTTTTTTAGGGAACAGATTCAGATTTTATCTTATAAAGTATTTGATACTGTAATTATGTATCATAGTCAATTTAACAGTCTCCATATCTGCTTCCAAGATTCTGTGACTGTAAAGAGAGAATATGTGTGAAACATAAAGATAATCTCAGTGTGAACTTGACTCTTGTGTTCTGAAAAGCAGTCTGTCCTTGTCTTCTTTAAGGATGTTTTATGAACTTCACAGCCTAGCTAATTGTTCTGGAATTGCCCTGTGGTTTCCTCATCCAAGTATCAGACAAGTCTGATCTGGCTTAGCTTCCAAGTTCTGGAAAGTTCTTCCAGATGCTGAATTCACTGCAAAAGTTCAATCTGGTAGCTTCTGTATTATGAACATTACATGACAGTATTTTCATATACTAATAATACGAGTTCAAAGAATTATCTGTAAGGAAGCAATTTTTTAATCATAAAAGATGCCACACAATCAACGGTTGCAATTACTCTTCATGGTTCTAGTGAAGAGAAGGACCAGGGGAGACATGTTAGCAGTGTTCCAATATTTGAGGGTCTGAGAGGAGCGGGTCAAGCTATTTTCCAAAGCACCCAAAGGCCAGACAAGGAATAATGGATGGAAACTGTTTAAGGAGAGATTCAACCTAGAAATGTTACTTTTTATCGTTCTACCATCAAGAGCAATTTGGCATGCTGTGTAATGGTGTGGTATGCTGGATGCTCTGCAGTAGATAATAAGATGCTCCAGAAAGTTATAAACAAAACACAAAAAAATCATTGGTTGCTCTGTTTCTTCTTTGGAAGAGATTGCAAAGACCAGATTCCTCTCTAGAACACTAAAAATCTCCACAGACCATTCTCATCCTGGACATTCATATTTCAAACTGTTACCATCAAGGAGGCGTTATAGGTGCCTTAAAATGAGGACTAATAGATTGAGAAACAGTTTCTTTCCCAAGGCAGTAATTGTCTTGAATCAAACAGTGCATTTGTGATTTAGTCCTATTATTATCATTATTATTTTAATTTTTAAATACTCTGTAGTATGATTGTGATGTGGTGTTTGGGGCAGTGTGCTAGAATAGCTTTCAAATTTCATTGTATTTGTGGAATGCAATGACAATAAAGGTATTCTATTCTATTCTAAATTAAAAAAAAATTCTGACAGTGAGAAAAATCAACCAACCGCTTGTCTTCCAAAGTTATGGGAGTTTTATCACTGGAAGCTTTTAAGAAGAGACTGGACTGTCATTTAGATGAAAAATTCAACAATAACAACAACAAATCAAAACTTCTCAGAAAAAGGCAATAGCAAAAGAATTCCATATTATTGCCAATAAAACTAATTAGCATTGACTTGAAGGACACTTTATTTTTCTTTACTCTCAAAGGATTATTACTTGATATTATGTGGGTTTGGTAATTTCTTGATGTGGTGAAAATGGAAAATATGGAATAAGAGTATTCCATAACATCCAAGTTAAGAACAGGTGCTACTCTGCAGACATGAAGAAACTAATTCATATAGGAGAACGAACTTCTAAATCAAACCCCAAAAAATTGAAAATTCAATTTTGTATTGTTTTGTATTGTTGCTACATAAGTTGTAAAAACATGGTTCAAACTTATGAAAGACAGATACAGATAGTCCTCAGTTAATGGACCAGAATTTCTGTCACTAAGCAAAGAAGTTGTAAAACACATCATGTGACTGCATTGCTTAGTGATGGCAATCCCAGCAGTTCCCATTGCTATCATTAAGCAAGTTTATTGGGTAATTAAGTGAGGATCTCCCCACAACTTTTTGCTGGCCAACAAGCAAACATTCAGTGGGCAAATCAGCAGTGAGTTGCCAGTGCCAAGCAGCTTGTGAGCAGACTGGCAGGCAAGTAAGAGGATGTACAAGGGCATGTGAGAGTCTAGTACAGTGCCAGCAAAGGGAGTGGTATTGGTGTGGTATTTGTGGAGCAGGGGAGGGCATACAAGAGTGTGTGATAGCCTGGTGTGGTGTGACAAGTCTTGGGTGGCTACTGCGAGGTAGGGGAGGGACCACGAAGATGTGTAATGGGCTAGTATGGCATGGCGCAAGTAGAACAAGGCTTGAGGTAGCTGCTACCAGGTGTAGGAGACTTATCTGAGCTATTTGTGACTTTTCCTGCTGGCTTGCCCTTTGACTTGCGGGAGCCTTCAGGGAAGGTCACAAATGGCAATCATTTGACCATGAGACACTGCAACCCTCATAAGTGCAAGCTGGTTGCCAAGCACCCAGATTTCAGTCACATAACTGCAGGGATGCTGGGGTAGCTGGAACTTTGAGGACCAGTTGTATGTACCATTCATTCAGCTCTGTCGTATCTTCAACTGGTTGTTGAACGAGGGGTTGTTAACTGAGTACTACCTGTAATGAGATTCACTGAGCTAAGAAGCATTCCTCTAGTTATTGAGAAAACTTTCTCAAATAGATCTAGATGCAATGGTGTAATAGAAGATGGAAAAGTGCCATCAGGAGGACACTTTTAAGTGCAGACTGTGGAATAGAACATAAATTATGATGTCAAAAAACCTGGTTAAAATCAGAATATGAAATATAGTAGATATTCTGGGAAGATTGGATATAAGAAACAGATGCATTGTGATTTAACTTAAGCAAAAGAGACTGGAGTATTCCTACAATTTCAAACATGAAAGATCAAAGTGAGTTTCAAAATAAACTATTATGAAAGTCAAAGCAAAATATTAGATAAAAGCCTTGGGCGACAACAAAAGCATAGAATAATTGAATACAATCTTTCACAAAACAGCAGGAAAGGATTATAAAAGGTATCTCAATCAAGAATATCACATACTATGTAAAAAAATTATAAGAAAAGAAAGGTAAGAGTTGTTTTAAAGATAAAGAAAGGTTGTGATACTTAACATAACCACAGGAAAAAATACAACAAAGATAAGATAAAGGAAGAATAATAAACTACAGTGAAACTTTTACAAAAGATATCATACAATGGATGTCCTGGAGAAAATGAATTCTGTGGTCATTAAGAGTTGACACCATCTTAATGGCACATAATCAATTAACTATAAAATAAAAGATACATTTGTGGAAATAAAGTATTTTGAGGAACTCGTTCCACTAGGGAGTGAGATACAAAGATAGAAAAACCAATAGATTGGAAAGTACTTGCTACAGGTGAACTACTCAAACTGTATATAAGAAGTGGCAAAATGCTAAAAAATCTCTGGCAAGATATAGTATATTGACTTAAAGTATATAAATATTAGAAAAGACTGGTATGCTACACTAATGTAGGAGGCTGCAAGAGAATATGGCAATTCTCTTGCAGCATCTAATTCCTCAGCAAAAAAAAAAAAAAATCAGAATTTTGCTTAAGCTCTTACAAAAAAGAATAGAGACATACATGGATCAAATGAGCAGGCAGGTTCAGAAAAGGAAAGGTATCATAAAATCAAGTATTGATAAAGTGAGATAAAAATAATAGCATAGCATAATACAGAATGCTTTTCTTCTTCCATTTAATCATTTCCAATTCTTTAAAACTGCCAGGACAAATCTCTGCATTCTTCACAAGATTTTTCAAAAGTGATTTTGTCATTGTTTCCTTCCTAAGGCTGAGAGAAAGTGACTGGCCCAGGGTCATCTAGCTTTGTGCCTATGGCAGGACTAGAACTCATGATTTTCCAGTTTTTAATCTGAAGCCTTAACCACTACATCAAACCGGCTTTCAACATTAGGTTTACCTTCGCTTAATTTTCCAAAGCAAGCCATTCTATTGTGTAGCTCATCCCAGTATATGGAATATATTAACAGTCATGCCTACATATTTCATAATTCTTCTGAAGAATGTTTACAATGAATAATTTAAATAGTGTTTTCTAGTAGGAAAAGAATGATAATAATTTATATTTTCTCTAAATCTGTTTAAATTATATAACAATTGTATTAAAACAAATGTAAGATTCAAGCAATGATAGCTGAAATTAAAATAGAAGGCTAAACCATAACAACTTCAGTTTCAGTCAGCATCACTTTATAAGCCAAAAATAAGAATCACTCATTATTAAAATAAAATTAGCTTTTTTTTTTAAAAAAAAAGATCTGGCTAGTAAAAATCAACAAGGTGAAAGTAATGCATAAACTTATAGCTGTTGGCAAAAAATGAGGATCCTGTTATTCTGAATTGAATACTAAAGTTGGACTGATTAATTCTAAAGAAGAAAATAATAATAATCTTCAACAGCCTTATGAATGGTAAGATTATTTCTGTGACAATAAAGATCCTAATAGTTTAAGGCAATGGATATTTTTCATGGTAATGTATGGGTGGAAAGGATAGACACTGAAAAAGAATGAGAAAAGATAAATGCCTTCAAATATGGATTTGGAGTTAAGTTATTAAGAGTACCACAGACTGCAAGAAGAACTGGTCATTCATCCTGGATCAAATAAAGATTCACTGCTCCCTTGAGGCAATACTCAGACAGCAGAAACTCACACACTTTAGATTTGTGATGAGAATGAATAATGAACTAGAAAAAATTGACTATGCTTGGCAAGATTGAGGGAAGGAGAAGTAGGGTAAGGCAATTGATAAGTGAGATGGATGGGATCAAACAAATTACAGGACTGTCCTTGGAAGAGCTACAAGTTGTTAATGGAGACAAGTCAAAATGTGAGAAATTGTCCATGTAATTACCAAGATGACTCTGACTTGTCAGCATCTAATCAACTTAAACTTTCTCACTAAACTTTGCTTTAGACTCCTCTTTACTCTTCCTATTTGCTAGTCATGTTTATTTAGAAATAATTATACTTTAGGAGCATGTGTATAAAAACACTGCTTTAAAGATGTAGTTATAAATTTCAGTCAAATTAATGCCTTTAAAAACAATTAACGATGACTACAAAAGAAAGCATGGGGTCTTCCTTGATTCAGAACTGATATTAAATAGCCACATAGTAACAGTGGCAAGGAAAGCTTTTCATCAAATTTGGCTAATTAGTTAGTTACATTCTTATCTGGAAGAAGAAAACTTGGATTTGCTGAAACATACCTTGGTAACAGTCATTCTCAAAAAAAATGTAATTGGTCCAAAATAATGCAGCATAATTGGCAAGTTAACCCTTATAATCATTATGTTGTGATATCTACAATGATAGCCAACTGGTTTTCAAGCCCAATTCAAAGCATTCCAGGTACTTGATTTGATATATAAAATCTACATGGCTTAGGCTTAAATATTTATATTTAATATATATTTTTATATCTAAAATGGGACTCCTGTATATCCTGCCATGAATCTATCAAACATAAAATTGATTCTGGATAAGGTCCATATTGTAAAAGAAATTGTTGTTAGAGTTGATATTAGCTCTTTGCTTATTAGTTTAAAAGAGGGTTTAATTTTTACCTTTGTAATGTAATCTGACTACAGACACAGACACTACATGTATTTTTTTCCCCAGTTCTCTGCCTCATCTCATCTCAACTCCAAGCCAACTGCTGTTGTATATGTTTACGCACAGCACATTTATACAAGCATGAATTGAAATGGAGAGGGAGAGGCCACCGTCATTTTCATTTTTTTGAGAATGCATATGATATCAAAGGCATTTTTTAAATAAAAGAAATCAGGGTTTTACATTTTGCTTCTATGCCAGCTTTTCATTTTTTTATTTTTTATTTTAGTTTTTTAAGTGATGAGAATTAACTTAAAAAGAAGTGAAGTCCAATGGAGCAGAGAACTTGGAAAGCACCAAAGGAGCTGATTGCAGGCACACTGGTGACCACATGCATTAAGTGATACATTCTTGTAGTAAAGCAGCAAATGTTAAAATTCCATTTGTATTCTCCCAAAAGGGAACCTGATTTATTTCTGAAAAATCTGATGGACTTAAAATAAACTGAAAGATAATAGTTTCTTTCTTAATAGATATTAACTTAATCTGGAATAGGAAACATGTTTTTTTCATGGTCTTCTATATACCCAGTCTACAAACAATGGTAAAAATAGTTTTGGTATTGCATATATCAAAACTATATATGAAATTCTATTATCACATTGTCCAAATGGATTGACAAGTCATTTCTCCTTAATTCTACTTCTACAATGCTTGTGAAAGTATTTTCATTGAGTTTATGTCTCAAATCCCAGAATGTGAGCAATTTGCATGAACATATTTATGACTTTTATAACTTAATTTCACCATTTCTTCTTGTACTATTTGTTCTTACTGTAATAAGAATATGATTGGTTTTTGCTGCTAATATACAAATAATATGCATATCGATAAAATGGCGCTGTTAAAGAATTTATGATTTATGATTCTTTGCAAAAAAAATCTTCGTATGACCAAAAGGAGTCTGGACAATCCAGAAGAACCCCCTCAGTTCTCAAGAATACTATTTTCATGCTGTGCTAACAAGTAATGTAAAACAAAAATACTGTACATTGGAATTAAACCTAATAAGTAATAAGACCATATTATCCATGACATAATATTTACATATATGAGAAAAACTCAGATCCAACATAAACTGTACCGCTTGCAGAACCATAGAATAGATAGTTTGGAAGGGAATTTACAAATCTAACTCCCTAGTCCATGCAGCAATCCATTACTACACAATTCAGTATTTAAGCAGAAAAGGAATTTACTACCTCTCAAAACAATCTGTTCCATTTGGAAAGATTTACAGATGTTTGACCAAAATCCATTTATGTATATTGCTTCCCCCCACCCACCCCAATCTTCAGAGTAATTCTAAACAATTCTACTCAATATTCTGTGCCACACTTTTCTGATACTTAAAGATCGGTATCCTATCTCCCCACTCTTCTCTTCTCTTGGCTAAACACATCAACTGTTTTCAACTGTTTCTTTAGGGTTTTCATTTTTGTAGTTTTAGGTTCCCTTACGAACCTTAGTTTCTTTCCTGCATCAGCTGAAAGTTTCTTCCAGCAGATATTATGTACTTACTGATACAACTCTCTGATGATTATATCCAGCTTCTGCCTTCTCTATAGATGACTTTTAACTCTTTAGCTCAATCAAAAACTCACTTTGCATTTACAGATATTTTCTAAACCACCTCCTATTTGATGTGTGATTGTTCTTCTAGTATTTTATTTTTGAGAAATAAAATTTCCCAAATTTCCTGTACTTTGTCTTCAGGATTATGGCCATAAAATCTGGCCTAGGCTTCTTGAAAATGGTTCC
Source organism: Pseudonaja textilis (assembly GCF_049901715.1). Lineage (NCBI taxonomy): Eukaryota > Metazoa > Chordata > Lepidosauria > Squamata > Elapidae > Pseudonaja > Pseudonaja textilis. The sequence continues at coordinate 125,796,692 of NC_141990.1, read as the reverse complement.
CTTAAAATCTAAGGCACATGTAAATTGTACTCCGATTTCTCTTTCTGTAATGATTTTGAATCCCAATTCGGCATACTTAGGTACTTCTTCCCAAAGTTTCCATTGTTTTTATCTCTTCAGCCAGATTTTTTTTCCCTTGAGAAACAGTTACAAGAGCTCTGATTCCCTTGCCTTTTTTTCTCAACTTTCTAGAAAATGACACAGCAAAACCACTAAGGAATTTTGGGGAGCCAATTTCCCATTTTTACTCTTCTCCCTTAAAAGTCTGATTCAGAGGGACTTGATACTCTATAGTAGACACCTGGAATAATGTTGTTGCTGTTTTCCTTTTTTAATTTTATATTTATTTATTTTTCACACTTAACTAGCCATCTCCCTCAGAGAGGGACTCTTAACTAAACCCTTATATTCAAATTCTTGGATATCAATAGAGATTTCCAGTTTTTTCCCCACAAATGTAATGCAGTTCTCCTTTACATGACTTATTCTTTTTGAATAATTATTAGATTTCAATTCTTCATTCCAATCACAATTTTTTCCAACCAAGTCATGCCTATTAAATTATATATGTCCTCCTGTGCTTTCTGTTACTTTCTCAATCTCTAAGTGTTTGGAGTGGTATTGAATCTTTAGATCACAACTTGAGTTATTTCTTCTTGTATGCACTTACTTAAATTTTGATGCCTCCATTACTGTATAGCTCTCACAATCTCAATCCCAATATATAAAGGTCAGATCAAACATTCACAAATTTGAAAACTCCCTTTTAAAGTTAGCAAAGCAACAGAGGCTCAAATTAGTCTTTATGCACTCACCTAGTTTGCTACCTACTGCACACAGATTGTTAGTCATGTATTGTACTAAGCAATGCTTTAACTAGCTTTATTAAATAAATTTGATTTTATTCAAATCACATATAATAGTTTCTAAATATCACTGGCTGGATTTATGCAATATGCTAAGACAATATCAGACAACTTGTTTGGCTAATTTGTGGATCCTCAGGTACTGTTTTTATGCCAAACTACTCTGAGTTTCAAAAAATTAAAAGAAAGGAGGAAAGACTAATTCCAATTAATGAATTTAAGACAGGACAAATTAGGATCTTGTAGAGTTCAGGATTACAGAAAATTTTCTATCATGACTACCTGTCTCTACATTATAAATGAGATCCTTACCTTTCAAGGGAATTGCCGGTAAACTTCTAAACTAAGCTAAGCGACTAGTAAAAATCAGTATTAAATGAAGGTGTGATAAAAAATGATCGGTTTTGTTACACTTCTCTGATAATTTCCCATTTTGTAAGTATTATTGGAGCTATGCATTAGTACCAAAAAAAGAAATGTTTTGTGTGGCTGAAAGAGTTGGGTAGAAGTAGCTTATGTTCTTGAAATTTTTCTCAATATCTAGGGATTCTTGCTAATAGAAAACGTAAGTAGTTTTGATGTGTGAAATTTGAACAAAAACTTTGGATAAAAAATTGTCAGTTGAATATATACTTCCTTAAATGTTACTTCATTTTACTAAAGTAAAGTTCAAGTTAAATAACATATCAGTTAAGAAATATTTTCCTACAATGAAATTCAAGCTATTAAGATAAAGTATGAGAGAATTTCACGAAATGACAAAGGACACTCAATAAAACCAACATATTTTTAATAAAATAATTTACATTGCTCTAATATCAGTATGGATACTAAAACAAATTGAAGAAATTGAAATAAATTATATGCTATTTCATATATTATGAAAACTGCAATACTGATCTATAACAAGAGTAAAGTTTATATTGTGACTATTACTTACCTATGCAAGTAGGTAAGGGCTTGTCCCAAACTCTTCGATCGCCACTTAAACAGGCAATAATATTGCTACCATGCATTGTGTAGCCTGGATTACAACTGTATAAAACCACTGTTTCTGTATAATGTCCTTCGTCGCGGATTCTGTAGCCATAGTTTGGTGTTCCAGGATCTTCACATTTCACTAAATCAAAGCCTGTCAAGGGGAAAAAACAATAGAAATTCTCCTCACATATTGAATTTATAAATTTACTCAGTTTTATTTTCTACAAACAACTAAGCAGGTTTTCTGATACATTTAGGTAATTATGAAGGTACTTTATAAAAAAAGGAAAGGTAATAAACATCAACATTTTTAGGAATGGAATTATATTCTAACTTCTGTTATGGTGCAATTTTTTATGCTTGCTGTTTTTTTTAATAGTAGCACAATTAAACACCAAAAATCTTAAAATGAAAATATTGATGTAGTGTTTGTGTTTCTCCTCAACTTGATGGTTAAAATTTGGTTTCAAACTATTATAAAAAGAGAAGAGAACATCATCAAAACTTATGCTTGGTTATAAGATTCTGATACCTACCTTAGATGAAACAAAATGAAGAATAGATGTACACAGTTCCAGTGTCTGTAGTTTTCCTGGCTTCCCACACTTCAATTAAATTCTAAGAAAAGACATAATGAGGAAACTCATCTCATGGAGATTGTTTTAGATAAGGGATCATGGATAGCCAGGCAGACTACAGAGTGAAGGAGGGATGTGTAGCAATAAATAAAACATATATAAACATTACAACCTACTATTGTTTTTTATCAAGATGTGAAGCTCATGCATATAGGAATACTAGTTTTAAAGGCAGCACAAGCACATCAAATCTGACAGTCTATATTGCATGTTTGTATATATACATACACTCATATACATGCATACGTGAGTGTATTGGTGATAATTTGGTCCAGTGGTTAAGATACTAGGCTAGAAACCAGGAAACCAAAAATTCTAGTCCTATCTTAGGCGTGAAAGCCAACTGGATGACTTTGGGTCACTCTCCCTCAGCAGGATTGTTATTGGGAAAATAAGAATAGGAAAGCGTATTAGGTATTTTTTGCGATCTGGAATTATTTCTAAAAAAACAATGAAAGCAGGATAAAAAAACTACTAAACAAAAAATATCTGATAAGAATAAAAATGATTTGTTATCCTCTTAGCATGTAAAGAGACAAAATTGATGATGTATATCAAGTTCTATCCAAGAAACCTTTTCCTATTGGGTGGCACTTTCAATGTTATTTTTGTTCGGTGGTACTTTCTTCTAATCCACAAGTGTAGAAAAATATAGATAGAAAGTACAAATATTAAGGATCTCATCTCCTATCAATTGTGTAGGACGATCAATGCTCTTTGAAGTAACTCATTTGTAGAAAGGATATCAATAAGAGAAGTCTCTCTTCAGATGCCTGTGTTTGTACTTGTGCCTCTTCGTGTGTGTGTGTGTGTTATAAAAAAGCAGCTTCTTTATTTTCTGTGATTTCAGTTTATTCCTCCATTCTCCCTGAAATTCATAAGCCCTAGTTCAAATATCTTCAAAATTCCAAATGAACTAGCAATGTACAATGGGTTGTAGGTGGGAGAATGGAAAAAGAAAAAAAAAAGCTATTTGTGTTTTCTTTTTCTCATGCAACTTCTACAGGCAATTCTAAAACGTTATGGTCTTTTGGGGAGAGCTTAAAGCTGACAGGTATCACATGGCAAATCTGGAGACAGATCTTATTTTAGAAGGAGTATTCTACTATTAAGAAATTAGTACTGTTTCCACCCCTCCTGCCATCTTTTTTTCTTTTATAAGGAACTGAGAAAAGGGATAGGCCAGGGACCATGCCAAAACCAGCAATTGATTTGCTAGAATCAGAATTAAAGCAACCACATTTTTTTTTTAAAAAAAGCATTCTTAAAATGTTGGGATTTCCACCACAATTTTATGTAGAAGGCTTAATAAAAGATAACATTTCAATGAATAGGAAGTGCTATTTTGGAGGACTGCTTACTGGCCGGATGTCTTTCCTGTTGCCAATGCAGAGTTCACAGCAGATTGTGCCCAGAGAGAGAAAGATTGGCAACTACCTAGGATCGAATTCACAGCCTCCTGATCATGAAGCAAGAGCTCCACCTCTAAGCCATTGCACCACTCATTTTGCTAAAACCCATACATTTTAAAATTTAAATTTAAAATTATTTAAATAGTTTTTTAAAGTTTTTAATATATCATATCACAGATTCTGCAATAAGGATGAAGCATCATCCACATTTGAGTATTTTTTGAATATGTAACTAGCTGCCTTTTCCTTGTATTATACATTTAATCTATTATACACTTCATCTATTAGGATTTGTTGCAAGGTTAAATATTTAACAAATGATTTTACCAAGTTTCCATTTAAGGATAAATTTACCCAACATGAGTTTTCATATTTCCAGGCAGTTCTACATTTTCATTTAGTAACAATATTAACTTTTTCTGCACCACATCAGAAATTTCTAAACCCCAGTGGCAACAGAAAAGAGAAAAAATATTTGAAGAAATTTCATCGCAGCACAGCAGAGTTACTCTTTTAAAATAGTTAAAAGCACTACAGTACCTAAGGATCATTCTTATTTGGATTGTAGAGAAATACAACTTCTGAAATTAAATGAGTATTTCTGAATATGTAATCTGTGATTTAAATTACTGCAGTATAAACTTGCTAGTGAATCTCAGTAACAGATATCAATCACAAAATGAATTAGAAGGAAGTCAGATAGGTGTGCTCCTAGCATGATCATACATAGTTTTTTTGTGATAAATGCTGAACATATTCCAATATATAGGCAGTGATATACTGCGGGCCCAAAGTGTTATATTTAACAGCGTGTCAAATTTGTTAAGAGAAAAATATGATCACTTAGCACACCTATGCTTAAAAGATTTAATATAAATCAAGTGCTCACAGGGCTAAAACTGGAGTCATAGACTTGCATGCCTTTGAAATTTTGCTGTGTCGTAGAAAAGGAATAATAATAAAAATGATGGATTTACTTTTCAGGAAAGAGATGGCTCTTAACAAGATAGTAACCTTGTTCATAGGTATATGTATAGATGACTGTATTTTAAATTCCAAAATGTTGACTACGTTAAGTAACATTATTGCAATCATGGTTGGCCAAATTTCCTGCATTCTGTCTTCTCACTTTCAAACTTCCACTAAAATGTAGGACTAGCAAGTCAGATAGAGCATCCTTCGGGGAGAGGGGGGGCTAGGTGCCAGACATGAGACAAATGATAACATGACCTTATCACACAAATGCTGCAAGATAGATACTTTTGAAAGATGTTGCATCATAAGTACAAAGAGCATCATTTGTATTGCATGCCATAATTTAGGTATTATCTGCTATTTGCTGCAGATGCTGCTGAAACTGAGGTTAATATGCATAATTTAAAGATAGCTCACAATGCTATGAATGTTATATCAGCTCTCTTTGTATTCACATCTCATCCTAGGATTCAAAAAAACAGAAACCCTAAATGCTGATTTGTAGTCTTGGTTGTTTTCTATTTATGTCCTAGTCCCTAATATTAATATCTTCTGCTATTCTGGTTAGGAAAGTATCTGGTAGAAATGTCTGTCGTAAGAACAAATTGTGCCATGTGAAGAAGAGAAGGAGTGGGAAGGGAAGGAGCTCAATTACTTTTTGAGCCCTTTGAAAAGTCCTGAAATGACACCTGATTGATTCTCTCCCTATTAACTTCCAGAGCTGTCACTTCTTTTGATTCTTAACCAGGGGTAGGATTCAAATTTTTTAACAACCGGTTCTGTGGGTGTGGCTTAGTAGGTAGGCATGTCTTGGTGGTCATGTGACTGGCTGGGTATGGCTCAACATCACTCAACATCACTCACATCGAGGCACGCATCTCCTTGCCTGGCCTCTCATGACTGGGGATGCTGCAACAGTCATAAGTGTGAAAAATGGTCATAAGTCACTTTTTTCAGTGCCATTGGAACTTTGAATGGTCACTCCACACAAACAAAGTACCAGCAAAGGAGGGGGAAAAAACTCCAGAGAAGTTCCTGAGACAGGAAGTCTAGTCCTGCCAAGAATGTATTAAGGGTTAACAGAGAAGCAGTTTCTGTAAGCAACACCAGAATGTTTCCTTCCTGCCTTCCTTATAGTAATTTCTTCTAACAACCGGTTCTCCGAACTGCTTAGAATGTTAACAACCGGTTCTAGAAAATAGGTGCGAACCTGTAGAATTCCACTCCTGTTCTTGACCTCTTAAGAATGCAGCCACAAATTATTTCTATAAAGTTCTTAGCCAAATAAATTCAAATTCTCTTTCTAAAGTGTTCATTAGTACAAAGATAAAAATAAAACGTTACATTCTAACCACTCCAACTTATGGCAGGAGGAAGGGAAATGACCTCACAAAAGGTTTACATACATACATACATACATACATACATGTGTATGTATATATGTATGTGTGTACATATATGTATGTGCGTACACACACACATATACACACATGTATAGCAATAGCATTTAGACTTATATACTGCTTCACAGTGCTTCACAGCTCTCTCTAAGTTTACAGAGTCAGCCTATTGCCCCCAACAATCTAGGTCCTCATTTTACCCACCTTGGAAAGATGGAAGGCTGAGTCAACTGCCAAATTTCAGGCAGCCAGCAGGCAGCAGAAGTACCCTGCAGTACTGCATTCTAACCACTGCGCCACCGTGGCTATATATTGTGTATACGCGTGTGTGTGTGTGTGTGTGTGTGTGTGTGTGTAAATGTATACATATATATGCAATAGTTGTTCTATTTTATTGTCAATACGAGACTTTATACATATGTTGTTTGCAAAATTCTATGCCTAATATGGGAAAAAAATTATCTGACATCTAATGCTACTTATATATGCTTCTTTATCTGAAATAAAAGTGAAAATAACTCACAGGTCTGAATATTTCAAGATCTCTAGTCTTCTAAGATTCTTCTAAGAACTTTTATGCTTAATGCTTTAAAATTTATTTCTCATTCTACAAGACAACACATTTCTCTAAGTGTTAAAAATAGGGAATATAAGTAAAAATGCTTTGAGAATGACAAAAAACAGTACAGTTGCAGGGATAGGTAGCATTGAAATGTTAAAATATGGATGTAGTTTGTTTATGGAATGGCTGTTTGATTTTTTTTAACATGTCTGTGAAGACTGCAATTAGGCCACACCATTGTAATAATGATATTTTTTCCCTATACAAAGGGAAAGACAACTAGTGAGTGGAAAACTATTACAGTGCGTAGAAAGATGTGCATAAAAGATGATAAAGTGCAAAAATGTATACGGTTTGGGGTTTTTAACAAGTCACTCATAAATCTTTGAATGTGACAGATTAACACTTTTTCATGTTCGCTTTTGAAAGTATACATGATAAAGTAAAAAAAAAGTTTTGAAAATAGAATATTTTATGAAAATACAGAGTTGTAGGTTGGTTGCTGTATGCGAGAAAAACAGTATAAACTGGAAGGAAAAATCTGTGAGAAAAGAAATTGAATGCTTGATGGATGATTCAACAATGAACAGGGAATAAGGCTTTGTGATGTGCCCTTGGCTGTATAATGCATTTATTGGTAAATATATACTGAATGCTTAAGGTGCGTTGATTGGTAATGAGAATCTATGTGTAGTTTTCTATGCAGATAATGTAATGATGTTGACTGAAACCCCAAATGACCTAAAACAAACATTAGATATACTGCATGACGCAACAAGGAGTACGCATCTTAAAATAAATGCATCAAAGATGAAAGTAGTGTTTGACAGATACCTTTGACTGAACAATTAGAACTTAGAACTTAAAATAACTTTACTGTCACTTTGAATGTACACTAATCGGCATGCATTAAAATGAAATTTCATTGCATTTGGCTCTCAAGAGTTCACCAACTCTAATATATACTACATAAACATGATAAAATAAATAATTAAATACAAAAATATATTTATACCCACATATATTAAATGATACAGAGAAACAACACAGTCTAGTTCAGATGTATACATGTACATGGCAAGAAAAACAAATCTTGTGAGTTTACCAGACGGATGACGAAGGGAACAAAGCTATTAATTACAAATTAAATAGAAATACTGTAAATTCTGAAAAATATTAGGTCTTCTTATATTCTGCCTCTAATATATAAATTTCCAGGAAGCCAGATAATTTCTATGGAAAGGTTCTTCTATAAGTTTCAAAATAGTTCTTTAACTGTTTAGTAGTCAAATGCTATGCTGCCACAGTAAAGGAAAGTCATAACTGGTCACAGGAATTACCTCTTTTGCTTTTTTAATCTCTTCAAGTTTATATGGTCATTCTTGCTTTAGATGACATATATTTCTACTTGATAGCATTATTTCAGACATATACTCCCCAGTCATTAATATGTCATTTCAATAGCTTAGGTGTTATATACACTTTTATTACAGAGAATGTTTGTTAGTCTTTTATCACACCCATTTGATTTTACATTAGTATTATATATTTTAAATTGCATTGTTCCTTGACCAAATAAACATTACTTTTTAAAATCCCTAATCGTGAAATCATATTTATTGAAAATTATATTCTGTCTTCTTCAGAATCTGAAGTTTCTGCTTTACAATCCTGTTTTTTTTATATATGAGGCAGTGGTCATTAATTCACAACATATTCCTGTAGGAATGAAAGTAGCCATGGTAACTGAAGCCATTGCTCCATTTATGTGAAATACTAACTTTAAACTTTCATTTCTAGTATTGCTGTATATTTTTTTTCTGGCCTTTATCTGGTCATGAAAATAATCATGAAATTTAATATGTTACCAGTTAATATTTTAACATGATCCTAACACTCTTTTCATTCTTACTTGATAAACCTCCCACTATGAAATTTATTTATTTATTTTTAAAGTTTAATGGATGCCCATTTTACCTCAAGGTAACTCTTGTTGGTACTCAGTTTTGAGCAATGGTCTAATTAGAGTCCTTCTGTTCTATAAAAATTGTAAAATAAAATCTATACCCTTTCTACTTTATTTTCATAGTGTACAATATCTTGTATAAAAATCTTGTATTGTAAAAGTATGATATCTTTTCCTAGGCAGGAAAAGCCAAAGATACAAGTACAAATTAGGTGAAACCTGGCTTAGAAACAGTAACTGTGAGAGAGACCTTGGAGTGCTAGTAGACAATCACTTAAATATGAACTAGCAATGTCTAGCAGTAGCCAAAAAAGATAATACAATTCTTGGTTGTATAAACAGAGGCATAGAATCAAAATCATGTGGAGTATTAGTACTGTTTTATAACCCCTTAATAAGATCATACCTAGAATACTGAATTCAATTTTGGTCACCATATTACAAAAAAGAGATTGAGACTTTGGAAAAAGTACAGAGAAATCAATTAAAATAATTAAGACTAAAACATATGACGACTAAAACATATGACGAATGGTTACAGAAATTGGATATGGATAGTCTGGAAAAAAGGATTAGAGGTGACATGATAGCAGTATTCCAATATTTGAGGGGCTGCCACAAAAAGAAAGAGGTCAACTTATTTTCCAAACCACCAGGCAAAATAAGAAACAATGGATGTAAACTAATCAAGGAAAGAAGCAACCTGGAATTTAGGAGAAACTTCCTAATAGTGAGAACAATTAACCAGTGGAACAGCTTGCCTTCAGAAGTTATGGATGCTTCATCACTGGAAGTTTTTAAGAAAAGACTGGATAGCCATTTGTCTGAAATGGAATAGGGTCTCCTGCTTGAGCAGGGGGGTTGGACTAGAAGATCTTTAAGGTCTCTTCCAGCTCTATTCTGATTGATTGGTCTAAGATACTTTTATTTCCATATCAGTTAGGGTTATATATACATGTACACATATACGTGTAATCAAGGATATATGACCATGCAAAAAAGCAGGGCGGGGGGCAGGAGAGGAGAAGAGAGGACCAAACACACTCCACTCATATCAAAATACAGAGGTCCTTAAGCAGCACTGAAAATCAAGCAGAAGTGTAACTCCAGGTCAAAACGTATCATAAGCTAAATGCTGTACATAAGGAAAGCCTATCTCATGCTTTTACTTGGAATCATTTTTGACAGTAGTGGAATGTGAAGGCTTCCCTTAAAAATTACAGGGTTGCCATCAACCTACTGAACTCTATATTAAGTTGTCTGACTATGACACAATGAATATTAAAACAAAGACAATTGTTAGGTGTCCAATTCTTGAAAAAGTATGTGCTAATTAAGCAAAACTAATAAAATGGTACTCTTCCTAGTATTTTGTGTTGTTAAATGATCGTTGCAGTTTGGCCCTCAATGCATTTCTCTAGAACAGGGCTATCAAACTTCTGGCCCATGAGCCAGATGCGTCATGCACTGGCCACACCCATGCCTGGTTTAGCAAAGGGGTGAAAAGTCCCTATATGTCACGTGATGCCACAGTGACAACATGAGTTTGACACCCCTGCTTTAGAAGATGTTGGATTTTCTAGATACCAACCAGTATGTTATGTCCTCGGGACTGACACAAGTTCCCCCTCAGGTCCGTTCATGCTGCGGGGGCGTTTGCAGTCCCCATTGGCTGGCTCCCTTCGACAGCCGGCTATAAAAGCCGGCTGCTAGGTCGAGCCAGCCGCTGTTCGCTGGTAGGTCTGCCTGGTTAGAAGCAGACGCGACAGCCCCCTTTATTCCTATGAATAAAGCGTGTTATTGGAATGCTCTGGTGTGGCCTCCCCTTCTTTCCGAACTATAACATTGGCGACGAAGGTGGGATGTGGCCAGCCAGCAGCAATAGCAAAGAGCTGAATCACACACCGAACGCTGAACCGTAGCCGCGCCGTGAGAGCTCGGTCAGTTGTGGATTGCAGAAGTGAAAGCGGAGCGTGTAGCCGCTCCGTGTAAAAAAAAAAAGAAAGCTACGTGAAGAGCAGGGCGCTGAGAGCCTCAGCCGCCGACACTGAGCGCAGAATTCAACTGCTGTGTTCGAATTCTGCTGTTAGCAAGCTTGGTGCTGTACTCGCAGCTGCCAGAACACATTGGGCGCGCGATTTGAATAGCTGTCAGCACGACGCTACAGCTATAGCCGCCTACGCCTTGGGGAAGGCGCGAAATTCAAACGGAAGTCAGTTACGGGCTACAGCCATAGCCGACAGAGTCACATAGAGCGTGAAACACAGAGAGAACCTCTAAGAGCTGAAACACTAAGCTGGGGCAGATCTGCAAGCTACTGCTGCCACGCTTATCAGGGCCATTGTATTCCCAGTGAGATTGGCCAGTCTACCAACAGACTGAAAGCCACACTTATCAGGGCCATTGTATTCCCAGTGAGATTGGTCAGTCTACCAACAGACTGAAAACCCAATATGAATTCAAATCCGGCGTTCCCGCCATTTAAACCAGATGAAGACAAGTGGGACTCTTACAGAAACCGCTTCAATCACTACCTTGATGCCATCGGTCTGGCCGACGCTACAGAGAACAGGAAGAAATCGTACTTCCTGAGTTACTGCGGAGCCACAGTATTCGATACCGCCACAGCGCTACTCGCCCCCAGGGAGTTAAAGAACGTTCCGTGGTCCAAGCTGTTGGAGACCCTCTCTAACCATTATTCTCCAAAGCCGTCGCAGATAGTGAGACGTTTTGCCTTTCGCATGAGAAAACAAACAGATGGAGAATCTATCAATCAATATATGGCCGCCCTGAGAACCGCAGCTCTCCACTGTGAATTTAAAAACTACCTTGATGACATGCTCCTGGATCAGCTCATTTGTGGAGTCAGAGATGTAAGGTTGCAGAGGCGGCTGCTGGCTAGAAAGGATCTCAACCTCACCCAGGCCATCGAGGAAGCCTTGGCCGCTGAACTAGCAACACAATCGGCCGCTGAAATACAAGGCAGCACAGCCAAACCCAGTCCAGTCACTGTCCATTCCGAAGAAACAGTGAGTGAAGAAGACTCCACCGAACACTTAGAAGTACATCGCCTCAAACCTTTCAAACAGCCACAGGTAGGAGTTAGACCAAAGAACGGCAACGTGCCCAAACACATCTTGTTGTGCCTCTCCTGCGGGGGGTCCCATGCCGGAACAACTTGCAGGTTCAGGAACGCCACCTGCAACAATTGCGACAAGAAAGGCCACATCGCCAGGGCCTGCCAGGCAACGCACGCGGCTCCACAAAAGTCATCATCCCCTTACTCCCCTCCGGGGCCACCCAGGCAAGTAGAAAATTGTTATACGTGCTACCAAGCTAACCACACTTTTTGACTCCTAATAAAATTACCCTCTCTATTCATTTAGAAGGTAAACCCTGCCTTATGGAAGTCGATACCGGATCGGCATTATCAATCATCTCTTGGAGCACACTCAAGAAAATACGACCCAACCTCTCCAGGAAGCAACTCCAGAAGAGTCGTCTTACCTTGAGGGATTACCAGGGGAAGAATATTCCAGTACTCGGAACAGGCAAGTTCCTCGTTAGATTCAAAACCTTTAAAGGCCATCTGCCTTTAGTGGTAGTAGATGGTGCCCTCCCTAGCCTTTTGGGGTTGGATTGGTTCCTATCTCGGCCTTAGCTTAATGGGAGTACATGCTGTCTCACCTTCCGATATCGACTCACTATTTTCAGACTATGCTGATGTGTTCAGCAATGAATTGGGTTGTTATAATGGTACACCCATTTCCTTTTCGGTGGACCCCCAAGCAGTTCCCGTCTGTTTAAAACCACGCAGAGTACCATTTGCTCTGCGCGGTAAGCTGGATGCAGAACTGGACAAATTGCTCCAACAAGGGGTGATCGAGCCCACGGATTTTGCTAAATGGGAGACTCCAATTGTCACACCCCTTAAAAAAGATGGTAGTATCAGAATGTGTTCTGACTATAAAATCACAATTAACTGCTACCTACAGACTAGCGCATACCCAGTCCCAGTAATCCAACATTTACTACACACATTTGAACCGGGAACCATATTCGCCAAATTGGATATGTCACAGGCTTATCAGCAATTTCCTGTGGATAACCAAACGGCCGAACTGCAAACTATTGTCACCCATAGAGGGGCGTTTCGATGCAAGCGCCTCCAATTTGGCGTTAGCGTCGCCCCAGAAATCTTCCAGTCATTAATGGAACGGATACTGCAAGGCCTCCCTGGCGTAGTTCCGTACTTTGATGACATTTTGATTTCAGCCAGGGACAGGTCCCAACTTTTTCTCAGAGTCAGAGCGGTATTGGATAGGTTCCGGCAGCATGGCCTCAAATTAAAAAGGGAGAAGTGTGCCATCGCCACCAGGCAGGTGGACTTTCTTGGGTATAAAATAGACGCCTCTGGCATCCACCCCGTGGAGTCTAAAGTCAAAGCCATTCACGAGGCACCCACTCCATCTTCCAAGTCAGAATTACAAGCTTTCCTGGGTCTACTAAACTTCTATGCATCATTCCTACCCCACAAAGCCTCAGTAGCTGAACCGTTGCATAGACTTCTAGACAAAAACACGCCGTGGCATTGGGGTCCCAAAGAGGAATATGCCTTTAAAGCAGTCAAATCGCTACTCACTTCGGACGCTGTCCTAATACAATTTGACCAGCACCTTCCTCTAGTCTTAGCTGCAGATGCCTCACCCTTCGGGATCGGGGCTGTTTTAAGCCACAGACTTCCCAACGGTTCAGAAGCACCAATCGCATTCTTTTCTAGGACCTTGTCAACAACCGAGCGTAATTATAGCCAAATTGACAAAGAGGCCCTAGCCGCCGTTGCTGCGGTCAAAAAATTTCATGAATTTCTTTTTGGTCACAATTTTGAACTTGTCACAGACCACAAACCACTGTTGGGGCTCCTGTCAGGAGAAAAACAAACACCTCAAGTCTTGTCCCCCAGGATGACTAGGTGGACCCTATTCCTGGCGGCCTACTCGTACAAACTGGTTCACCGCCCAGGAAAAAACCTCAGCCACGTCGATGCCCTCAGCCGCTGCCCGCTGCCAGCACCCGTGGAGGACCCGGCCCCGGTCCATGCCATTTTCGATGCCAGTGAGTTCGACATCCCAGTCACCGCTGGCGACATCGCTCTCCACTCCAAAAAGATAAACTTATCGCCCAGGTGCTGGACTGGGTACGGAGGGGGTGGCCGGGCGGCAATCTCTCAACTGAATTCTCACCGTTCAAAACCCGCCAGCAAGAACTTTCCAGTTTGCAGGGCTGCCTGTTATGGGGGACCAGAATTGTCATTCCGAAACCTCTGCGCACACCCGTCCTGAAGGCGTTACGAGGGGCACCCTGGCATCGTCCGGATGAAGGCGTTGGCCCGGAGTTACGTCTGGTGGCCGGGCATGGACGACGAGATCACGAAATGGGTAAGCTCCTGCCGCCCCTGTCAACAATCCAGACCAGTACCACCGATCACCACCCCAACCAAATGGGAAAGTACCAACACACCGTGATCACGGTTGCATATTGACTTGGCCAGACCATTCCATGGCAAGACCTTCCTGGTGGTCGTGGATTCATTCTCCAAATGGATCGATGTAGCTCTCCTACCCACAACCACCACCCGAGCAGTTGCCCAGGCTCTGACCCGTTTATTCGTTACGCACGGTCTGCCTGACACCATAGTCTCAGACAATGGGCCCCAATTTACGTCCACAGAATTCAGCCGATATGCCACCAACCTGGGCATCCGGCATATCCTAACGGCCCCTTTCCATCCCGCTAGCAATGGGTTGGCGGAGAGAGCCGTTAGGTCAGCAAAAGAGGCGTTGGCAAGATTCACTCAAGACGACTGGCACTCCAGACTCTCTCGTTTTCTCTTAAGCCAACACTCGACCCCATGTACTGTCACAAACAAGTCCCCAGCCGAATTGCTGATGGGCAGACGGCTAAGGACAGTGCTGGATAGACTGCATCCCCACTATTGCCCAGACACGCCATTGGGTTCTAACACTAGGGTCAGGAGTTTTGTATTACAGGGCCGAGTTTTCGTCAGGAATTACGCAGGCGACCCCCTTTGGGTACCAGGGAAGATCGTGGCTGTCACTGGGCCAAGGTCATACCGCATCCAGCTGGAGGACGGACGTATCTGGCGGAGGCATCTGGACCAGATAAGAAGTCGCCAGGGCGAGCATACCGGCATTGATCCAGGGGCTCCAGTGACCCTCCAATCGCCGCACCCGAATCCTAGCTGGGACCTCCAGAGTGATCAGTCGCCTCCAGCCGATTCGAGGGAACGGACGGTAGACCAGGATCGTCCTGCGGAGTCATCAGCCGTACCAGCCGACGACACCACCGAGTTGCGGGACAATGACTATCCAACAATCCAACCCGAGGGCTGTGACCACTCCCAGACTCCATCCCGGATTCCTGACCGACCCTGTTGCCCGGCAAGGCCGATTACAGACTCCCAGAACTCTATGCCACTTAGTGCATCGCCAGAATTGTGCCAGTCGGGGCGCGCACACAAACCACCAGCTTACTTAAAGGACTATTCGTGTTCATATCTGGGGGGAAGGGGTGTTATGTCCTCGGGACTGACACAAGTTCCCCCTCAGGTCCGTTCATGCTGCGGGGGCGTTTGCAGTCCCCATTGGCTGGCTCCCTTCGACAGCCGGCTATAAAAGCCGGCTGCTAGGTCGAGCCAGCCGCTGTTCGCTGGTAGGTCTGCCTGGTTAGAAGCAGACGCGACAGCCCCCTTTATTCCTATGAATAAAGCGTGTTATTGGAATGCTCTGGTGTGGCCTCCCCTTCTTTCCGAACTATAACACAGTATCCAACCCTTCAACAAGCAAAGCCTATATATTATAGTGTTTTCAAAAATAAGTGATATTATCCTATCTCAGTTGTAAAGTATAACAGAACATTTCAGAAATACTGGGTTTAGCCACCCCGGTAAAGCTTAAATAGAGGGAAATAACAAAAAATATAATATAGTGAGGCATTTAAATTCAAGCAGAAGTTGAAATAATAGATTTAAACTGTTTTTTATGACAAATATTTTAAAAAAATCAGTAGAGAAAATATAAAACAAAAAGGCAAGGAACAAAGTTTCAAATCTGAAGATCTTGAATAATAAATAAGAGGCATGTATTGAATCATGTATTAACATAAAACAATGGAATTTTAAATAACATTCTATGGTATTATTTTATGTTTATCTAGCTTATAGTCAGATAGTTAATTCACTTGCAAAACTGTTTTTTTCCCCATATACTGTATATTATTGTTACTAATTCATTTATTTCCCAAATACTCTATGCTTCATTTCTAATTTACTACAACTGAGTGTATAAGGTTATTCTTATTTGATTTTCAATACCATTTTAAATTTAAAGGTAACCAGCTAGACAACAAAGAATAATGTCACCTAATGCTGCAGTGACAAAACTTTCCAATTGGTTTTAAAAGTTTAAAGATAGGCCAACTGCAGGAATGCCTGAGGATATATCATTTACCCTCCACAGTGACTACTGGTATCTTGGCAAGGAAAGTTTTAATTGGTGAAAAATACTCATGAAATTATTAAGACATATACGCACAAACACCAAGAACCCTGCAGCTGCTGAACCTTGACTTTACTTCAGATCTGAAACAATACTCAAGAAATACACATTTTATTTTTTTGTTCCAATAAGTTTGTGTTTGAACTTATACACATATATTCTCTGTATATATCTGTGTGTATGCATGTGTGTGTGTGTATGTGCATTAATAACAATGGATGTTATGGAATATACACAATTTTTATATCTTTGTCTAATTTTAAAGATGAAAAAATAAACAATTTAAGGCACAATGAGGCAAACCATGAGGTGACACCATGTTTTCCTTGTGGTATTTTTTGTATTTTGAAATACCTAAGTTAATACTTAGGTATGCTTAGTTTACTTATTAGTTATCATAAGTTAGCAACCAGCTCTCTAAAATGATTTAGCACTTCCATAGTATCGGGAAAAAATAAAATTGTAAATAAACATAATGTAATTGCTAAAAAGGGAAAAACCCTCATTTGCTTATTACTCTCATATATAGAGAAACATGACATATATTGTGAGTTAGTTAAGCTATTCTGGTAAAGGAGGGGAAATTAATTTTCAGTTCACACTCCAAATTCAGGACAACACTACTATGCTCTAGTGCAGCAGTATATCAGGCAACAGCACAATGTATAGCTTAAATTAGAAACTCATTGAAAGTATTGGGATTAATAGATCATTACATTGATTTTACTTTCATGTGTTTCTCTAAAATTTTTCTGTTCTGTTTGTGGATGTTAATATTTATATATAAAAATAACTAAAAAGTTAAACATTCAACTGATATACCTTATCTGCAAAGAAAAGAATAGTTAACTAGTTTGACTTGAAGCAGTTGAAGATAAGAAATCTCAGATGGGGTGCAGCTGGCTTTTAAGAGAAGTTTGGGAGATGGACATGGGTTGCCATAATATTAAGAAGAAGAGTATAGAAGATACCATGCATTGGTAAGAGTTCTATTTTGCGTATTCCAAGGCCCACAAAGACCCTAAGAGAAGGAAGGTGGCACAGACTCTAAGACAGAGTTTGTTGACACGGCCACCAGCATAGATCAGTTAGCAGGTTGGCCAGAATGTTACAGAGTCAGCAGGAGTTCAGTAGTAGTATGGAACAAGGCCTGAGGAAACTGTTGTTCAGTCAATAGGTCAGCTGGCAGCAGGACAAGGCAGCTGGTAAAACAACAACAACAACAACGATGACAACAACAACAAAACCAGTAATAGCAAGGGTAGGAGCACCAAAGCAAAAGAGATTTGGGATAGCAAATCAGCTGGAAGAGAAAACAGAAGTGGTAGGAAAGCAGCAAGAAGGAGGTTTGCGAGCAGATCAGTTGGCACCATTTAATAGCACTGGTAGCAAGAGTTACATGGGACAGGGGAACACTCGAATGCAGCTAATCTGGCAGGGCAAGTTACAGATTGCTGGTTAATAGCTTTAAATAGTTAGGTCCAGGATATTTGAAAGAATGCCTAATTTTATATGAACTTTCATTCTTAATGAGGTAATGTGAACAAGTTTACCAACAATTTCTGTGAGCTTGTTTAGCAACAATTGAAAGCTCAGTCTCCTCTACTGCCATCCCAGTTTTTTTTGAAATGCACTCCCAGATGAGAGTTTCAGGGTATAATACCTTTATTGTGGTTTTTTAAAGCATACAAACAGGAATTTTTCAACTGCCTTTAACTTGTTGATTAATTATTAATTTTATTTGCATTATTGGTTTAATTGATATTTTAGCAGTCTTTCCTTTTTTCCCCTCCACTCCACTCTTATATGAAAACTCAAGTAGTCAGTGTTATCTCAAATAAAATAAAACAAACTACACTGGGATTTCTAGGAAAGTCCAGATCATAAATCTTCCACACCAGTAGTTTGGCTGTAACATTAAAATGACAGGAATACTCCCTTTCTTTGCTACCAATTCTACTTGGGAGAGAAATATAAAAAAGAATATTATGGTATGTGATTATTTCAAGAAGGAAAAATCATTCTGTCATGAAAATCTACATTTTTCAGTAAGCCATGTTTTTATAGAAGGTACAGTATTTGCTTGACTATCAGAGCTTACTTTATTTCCATTATATTCTGAGAGTTTTCTACTGGCTTATATATCTTTTATACCAGTGGTCCCCAACCTTTTTTGTGCCACGGCCCGGTACTGGCATCACAAAATGATCCGC
The DNA here is from genome assembly GCF_049901715.1 of Pseudonaja textilis. NCBI lineage: Eukaryota > Metazoa > Chordata > Lepidosauria > Squamata > Elapidae > Pseudonaja > Pseudonaja textilis. The sequence goes on along the minus strand of NC_141990.1, from coordinate 125,778,102 downwards.
GGCCCGGTACCGGCATCAGCACGCATGACAAGGCAAGGCGAGCCGAGCGACCGGCCAGCTAGCCGTCCCCCGCTTCTCCCCGCCACCTTCAACTCCTCCTTTGTACCTTTGTCAATGGGCTTTGCTTTGGGACGGCTTCGGGACGGTCGCTCGGCTCGCCTTGCCTTGGGTGCTGAAAGAATCCTCGTGCCTTAGTTTCGTTCGAAGCCCCCTCCTTCGATGAAACTAAGGTGCGAGGATTCCTTCAGGACCCAAATGCCTCTTTCCAACTGGAAAAGCTCCCCCAGAAGCACTTTCTCATCAAACAAGATGGCGGCACCCAGCAAACTGGCGGCCCGGTAGGAAATGATCCACGGACCAGTACCGGTCCGCGGCCCGGTGGTTGGGGACCCCTGTTTTATACCACTATTTATACAGAAAACCTGCAGATTTCCATGCATACCCCACATGCTTCATCTCTACCCCAAACATACCAACAAATCTATAACCAGACTACACTAAAACTGCATATTAACAAAGATGTTCAACTGATGAATTTAAACAGGAATCTAGAAAACTGAACTAGCCACACAACAAGATTAACAGACAATTCAATAAAACCAAAATGATTGCCAGGGAGGAGCTAATAGCAGAGAAACTGTGGAATCAGAACAACAGAATCCAACTCAAAGACATGATTAACAAGGTTTGGTCATATGATGCTGCACTTTTTCAGGCACTGGATGGAAGGACCATACTTACACCTATCTTGCAGCATACTATAGATGCCAGATAACAATTTTTTTTTTCCCAAAAAATCTTGCATCCTAAAAAATCTTTTGATGTTTATGATAGACCCCTTCAAATTGAACACAAATATAATTTTAGAATAACTGTATCATGTGGGAATCTTGAGAAGCATGAAATAAAGTTTTAATGACTGTTATGTATTTAATCATATATTTGTTTCTAACACGCTGCATATATTCAATAGGGCTAAAAGTGTTTTCCTGCTGATTTTCGTTTGTACTCAGTCCGATGCATTTCATTGCAGTGTCCAACAACAGTCAGTTAACATTAATGAATTCCAGTTGCCCTGATTCCATTTTTCCATTGTGGCAATGTCTTGATGAAAACTTTCACTATGTTCATCACTGACTACACCTAGGTTTTCAGGAAGGAAGTCCAAGTGTGAATGAAGAAAATGAAATTTCATTGACATATTGTACTTTGTGATTGTGTATGCTGTCAACCAGCAGCATGTAGTTTGGTGGTCTGTAGTTGCCAAGAAAATTTTCAGTGACATTCTTGAATGATTTGCAGCTGATCTTCTCTGGTCCCACTAACAAATGTTCAAACTGCTTGTCACTGATTATATATCTGATCTGTGGACTAACAAAAATGTCTTCCTTAATCTTGCCATCAGTTATTTTTGAAAATATCTGTCTCAAATAATGAAAACTTTCACCTTCTTTGTTCATCGCTTTCACAAAATGTTTCATCAGCCCCTGTGAAGGGGAGGCAAAAATAACTTAGCCCGATCAACAAGTGGTTCATGTACCACATTTTTCTCTCCTGGAACCAAATTCTTTTAGAATGGCCATTTATTTTTAATGTAATATGACTCAAGTGCATGGTTGTCCCATTCAAATAAGTTATAACAGTACTTGGTACATCCAAACTCCAATCCAAGAACCCGAGCCACTACTTTTAGATATCCACAGATATTCCAGTTGTACTTAGTATACTGGATGTGCTTCAACAACAGTTCCATGTTTTTGTACATTTATTTCATTTGTGTATCACAGCCACCAGGTACTGAAGGGCATCACTATTATTGTGAAAAAACAGAAGATTTCTATAAACAGTAATGACAGGTTAAATTACAGGTTATTTTAGTGATTAGCAGCCAAAAATGTGTAATATGGTCAAAAATATTCAGGAAGCAAAATCTTTGTTGTCCTGTGTAACTACTCAGCATAAAGTACATTTGTATAAGTAGAAAAAAACAATAGGACAATGATGTCAATTTTAGAACCAGACTGTTCTGTTGTGGAACAAAAACGGACTCGAGACCGGAGTTGAATTCAGCTCTTTATTAACTGTCAGTAACTTCAACTAAACTCGAGCCGCGGCAGCCTCTTTTATAGCGGCTGCTTGCGGCTCGCGGCCAATGGCATCGTTTTAAACTTCCTGCTGTTTGGCAGACCAATCACAACAACTGTTAACCACCAATCGCTAGGCGGCAGTGGTCGTCCAATCAGAACATAGTATTACGAGTATGCAAATGTCTATATACAACACCCCTCCCCTCGGTCCAACGCTATGTTACGTAGTCACATAAGTAGGTGGGGCTTTTATGGTTCCTACTTGACCTGCGCAGTTCAATCTCTGTGTTGACTTTGGTCGGTTCAGACGGGATTGCTGTCTCTCCTGTCTTTCTCCCTGGAACCTCCTGGAAGGGTGAGTCAGCCATGCCGCTCCTGCCTGGTCTCTTCAGGCTGGTTGAGTTGGCTTTGCCACTCCCTCCTGGCTTACCCGTGCAGGTTGAGTCGGCTCGGCTGCTTCTTTCTTGGGTGTCCTTCAGCTCCTTTCTTCCGAACTCGCCTTCAGGTAAGTAGTTTTTATTTTTTGTTGGACTTTCTGGTATGGGTTGGTGACTTGTTTTTTGTCATGTTAATGGAGGGTCTTCCCTTTCTTTATTATTTGATGGTTCCCCCCTCTCTGGTTTTATTATTATTTATTGGATTTTGTGTGTGAGCATGTTCTATGCTTCGGGGTGTGTCGGTGGTCCATTCAAGAGATCGAGACCATAGTTGGTCTATGTGCCTCTTCCAGGTTCTGCTGTCCATCGTTTCCAATCGGTATGACCGGGGCCCTGTTATTTGCGTTATTTTGGCCAGCAGCCACAATGGGTCTCCAGTAAGATTTTTTGTGTATACCAGGTCGCCTGGTATAAATGTGCGGTACTTACTGGAGGAGTCTGGTGGCTTTTCAGGGTAGTAGGTGGGGTGCAACCTATCCAAATGTGTCCGCAATTTTCTGCACATTAAAAGTTCAGCTGGGCTCTTGTTCGTTGATATGCTCGGTGTTATATGTTGGATTGTGAGCATTGTATTGATTTTGTCTTGAATGTCACCTCTGTCAAGTTTTTCTAATGCCTCTTTTGTATATCGAACCACACCTTTCACCCTTGCGTTTAAAGCCGAGTAAGCTGGCGCTGTCAAGGCATGTCATATGCCCTGTTCTGCGAGGAATTATTCAAAAGCTAAGGCTGTGAACTGTGGGCCATTGTCTGAAACTAACAAGTCCGGCAACCCATGCATGGCGAAAAGTTTTCTTAGTTGTTTGGTGATGGCTTCAGTCATCGTGGAATTCATGATGCTGACCTCCAACCAGTTTGAGTAGGCATTGACAATGATTAAAAATGTATATCCTTTTGTGGGATATATGTGGATCCTTGACCAGGGGCCTCTGGGTGTATCCCAGTCGAGGACCAATGCTAGCGGGGGGTAGGTCTGGACTTCTGGCATTTATTGCATGTTGTCACCCATGTTTCAATGTCTTTGTCCATTCCTGGCCATCAGACGTAGCTTCTGGCCAGGAATTTCATTTTTACTATACCCGGGTGTCCTTCATGTAACATGCTCAGCACTTGTTCCTGTAGTTTTTTGGGAACAACAACTCTTTCTCCCCACAGTATACATCCTTTCTCAACTGACAGCTCAGTTTGCTGGGTTCTGAAAGGTTTAAAAGTCTCGTTCTTATTGTTTTCCAGCCAGCCCCTCTCTACCCAGTTCAGGATTCGGTCCATCAGTGCGTCTTTTGCGGTTTCCTTTGCGATGTCTGGTGCGGTGATATGCAGGTTTGGTAATGTTTCAATTTGTAGGGTGGACGTGGTAGGAGCTGGGTCGTCGTCCCGATCTGGTAGAGGTGAGCGGCTCAGTGCGTCAGCATGGAGTATGGCTTTTCCTGGTCGGTGGATGAGCTTATAGTTGTAGGCTGCAAGGAATTCTGACCACCGTGTCATCCTTGGCGACAGGATGTTGGGGGGTGGCTCTGTTTCCCGCCAGGATTCCCAATAGTGGCTTGTGGTCAGTAATTAAGGAAAATGTCCTACCATAAAGGTATTTGTGAAACCGTTTGACCCCCGATATGGCGGCTAGGGCTTCTCTATCCAGTTGGCTGTAGTTTCTTTCGGCTTTTGACAGCGTTTCGGAGTAAAAGGCGATCGGTGCCTCTCTGCCATCGGGTAGAGTGTGGCTGAGTATGGCACCCATACTGAATGGTGCTGCGTCGCAGGTGACAATCAGTGGCAACATGTCGCTGTATTGGATTAATACAGATTTGGACGTTATTAAGTCTTTAACTCCCTTGAATGCGGCTTCTTCTCATTGGCCCCAGGCCCAGGTGGCTTTTTTATCGAGTAGTCTATGCAGCGGTTCTGCTATTGTTGTCTTCTGTGGCAAAAAGACATTGTAAAAATTAATGAGTCCCCAAAATGCCTGTAAGTCTGTTTTATTTTTGGGTCTGGGAGCTTCTTTTATGGCTCTTATTTTTTTTTTTTCGGTGGGGTGGATTCCTGCTTCTTCAATAAGGTATCCCAGGAACCTTATGTAACAAGTTGGCATTTTTCTTTTTTGACTTTGAGTCCTGCTTCTCTAAATCTTTGCAAGACTTCCCTCAATCGGTTTTTTAGTTGCTTTTTATTTCCGGTGGATACCAATACATCATCAAAGTAAGTGACCACCTCTTTTAGTCCTTGTAGGAGGTGCTCCATCAGGCTTTGGAAAACACCTGGGGCTACGCTGACACCAAATTGCAGCCTGTTGCATTTGAATGCCCCCCTATGCGTTACAATAGTCTGTGCCTCTGCCGTCTCAGGATCAACCAGCAATTGTTGATATGCTTGCGCGAGATCAAGCTTTCAAAAAACTTTTCCTCTCCCCAATGAGTGCAAAAGGTGCTGAACTACTGGAACGGGGTATGCGCTCTGCTGCAATGCGTGGTTTAGGGTGGCCTTATAGTCACCACAGATGCGCACGGACCCATCTGGTTTCACGGGAGTCACAATTGGGGTTTCCCATCTTGCATGGTTGATTGGCTCCAGTACCCCTTGTGTGATGAGTTTGTTCAGCTGCTCATCAATTTTTGGCTTTAAGGCAAAGGGGACGCGTCTAGTTTTTAACCAGATGGGGGCTATGTTCGGGTTCAGACTAAATGATATAGGGGTCCCACAGTACTTGCCTAGCATCCCGTCGAATACATCCTGGAACTCCTTCATCAGGCTTTCTTCCCAGTCCATCTCGGTGACGCTTTTGATTCCTGTCACCTCGATCCCCAAGGGTGCAAACCATTCTAACCCAAGCAGGCTGGGGCGATCTTGGTCAACGATTGTCAATGGAAGGACCTCAGTATGTCTTTTGAAATTTATTTTTAAATGTCCCAATCCAACTACCAGAATCTTGTTCCCTTGGTAATCTTTTAACGTCAGGCTTTGCTCTTTGAGTTCTTTTTCTTTGTATGTAGGGTATCAGGTTTTTTATTGTGTTCCATGATACCATTGACAGATATGAGCCGGAGTCCACCTCCATCTTGCATGGCTGTCCTATTTTAACATTTATGTGAACCTTTTTTGCATCGGTTGTTCTGGCATTTCTAATGATATAAGTTTGGTGTGTTTCTTCTTTTTCGTTGATTCGCTTGCTTCTGTTTTCTCAGCTCCAGTGACTCCTGGTCTGTCTCTCTCTAGCTCTGGGGGGGATTCTGCCTCATCTTTTGGGACTATAGCTCTTTTTGTTTTGGCAGACCCTTGCAATGTGTCTCCGTTTTTCGCAGTGTCTGCAGATGGCGTCCAAGAAAAGGCACTCAGAACACGGGTGGTCTCCTCCGCATCCGGCACACTGAAACTCAGGCTTCCTTCCTCTTTTTTCTCTCTGGTTTCATTCTGACTGGAGCCTATGTATTTCCGCATCGTCGTCCTCGGTATTGGGCGAGGAATCGATGTCTTCATGGTGGGTGGTTGCAGTAGTGTGTTTCTGGGTACCTTCTGCTTTCTTTTCCCGGCTTTGGGTTGGGCTGTTTTGTGTCTTGGTTAGTCGTATTCATTTGTCACATTGTAGCCGCTGATTTCTTTGCTGCTTCAGCTGCAGTAGCTTCAGCGATAGCCTCATTCATGGTGATGTTGGGTCGGTTCAGTAATTTGCTTTGTAAGGTAGTGTCTCTCAATCCAAGTACCACGTAGTCTCTCATGGCTTTGTCCAAGTTGAGAAATTCGCATGCTCCTCCAATGTCCCTCAGTGCTGCTACGAAATCCCTGACACTCTCGCCTTCTCGTTGATCTCTTTTATAAAATTCGTGTCTTTGGATGAGGTTGGAGACAACTGGCACGTAATGGGCTCTCAGTATCCGGTTCAAATCTGGCCATGCCATCTGCTTGACATCATGAGGTTTGGCCAATGCCTTGGCCATTTTGAAGATGGCAGGGCCACAATGTGTCATGAATATGGCTCTCTTCCTCTGGTCAGTGATTCCTTGCGGTCCGTTACTCTCCAGGAACATAAGGAACCTGTCGATATATGATTCCCAGTCTTCTTCGGCTAGGTTGAACGGTGCAGGTGGCAAGTTATTCTCAGCCATCTTGTCAATTGCTCAGTTCTTGTTGCCACGTGCTTACAGTCTCTTTCTTCTCAACCCCACCTTCGTTGCCAGTGTTCTGTTGTGGAACAAAGACGGACTCGAGACTGGAGTTGAATTCAGCTCTTTATTAACTGTCAGTAACTTCAACTAAACTCGAGCCGCGGCAGCCTCTTTTATAGCGGCTGCTCGTGGCTCGTGGCCAATGGCATCGTTTTAAACTTCCCGCCATTTGGCGGACCCATCGCTACAGTTGTTAACCACCAATCGCTAGGCGGCAGTGGTCATCCAATCAGAATGTAGTATTACGAGTATGCAAATGTCTATATACAACACAGACCTCACTTAGAAACTTTTGAAAAAGGAGAAATGACCCTGAGAGGTTCTGAATCCTAACTAATTTAAAAGGACTTTTTAGCCCCAATACAGCAAAATAGGAATAAAAGTTAATTTTTTACATGTAATTTAATGTTTTTCTTTTAGTGTGACTAAAATTATTTCTATAAAAGACTTAATGAGTAAAATAGAAAAATAATTTTTTAGTAAAAATATTGTCAGAAAATTTTAGTTTTCACGCTTAAGTTAGCTGTATGACTTACAAAACAAGATTTCTGAGTTTTAGGACTTTAAAAGAAAGAAAAAAAAACATAAACAAACCCAAAATGTAGATATGCATTGGAAACATGTTATTTTCTAAAAAAAATATGCTCCAATGTCAAGTTCAAAGTGTGATTTTGCTGTTGCAGCCATTTTCACCTCTCAACTTGCCATAGAACCAGGGGGTAGGGGAGAGAGAAGATCAGGTTTGGAACACCAGTTCCAGGAAACAACAAGAAATTGTTCAGATACCTAACTGGACAACTTGATCTGCACTAGTGGGAAGGAGGGAAGAATTTATTTTTAACTGTACGGAAACTGTTGTGCCAAAATGATGTACTGAATAAAGCTTTGGATTAAGAGAGTGGATTGTCTCGTCAAGTGTTTGCTGGGTTGGGTTCGTCAATAGGAACCTTGACATCCAAATTCTATCTCACATAACAGAAAAAAAAAACATTAGCTTTATTAGAACAAATAACTGCTTTGAAGAGAGCACTTTTTGTGAGAACAGCATAGTGAAAAGAGTTAATGCCAATATCCTTCCATCTTGATTACACATCTGAGCTGTCTGCTATTGCTATTTTTTTAATAAAAAGAACACATTGCATATATTCAGCGAGACATAGATTCAAAATAACAGAGTTGATAATCTTCACACATTCCCTCAAAGAGCAACTAATAACAGACAATTTAAAATTACTGTTGTAGTTATTAATAATTATGATCAGTGTATGTGTATGTGTGTGTGTGAGAGAGAGAGAGAATGTGTGTGTGTGTGCATGCATTCTCATTGTGCCACATGATACCTTATTAATTCTTAGATTGAAAAGCTGAGGAGGAAAAGAAAGAGATATTCCATTTAGACTCAAAGCTTTCCAAGAGCAGTAATCCATTTGATAGTTTTCCAGCTACCTCACCTGCACTATATTGAACTGTTTAGAAGAAGATAGAATAAAAATTTATTATGGAAATGGAAATGAAAAGCTTTTTTTAAAAAAAAATAAAAGTGTCAAGTTTGTACTTTGAACAAATTTTCTCACAACTTTTCACCTGGTGGTAGAAGAAAATCTACCATCAGTTTTAATATTGAGACTTTCTTGTATTTGATTGTTTAAGCTAGAAACCAATGAACCCCAGTAACAGCATTGCCAAAATACAAATATTTATTTTAACAACAACAGTATAATATTAAATATTCAATCATATAAAATGTACCCATACATCACAAATCTATGGAAATTACTGTATTTAACAAAGATTGATACACTATCTATTTTTTAGATTTATATCCCACTTTTTTATATATGCAACTCAAGGCGGTGAAGATATCTAATACTTCTTCCTCCACTTATTCTCCCCACAACAACTTTGTGAGATGACTTGGGTTGAGAGAGAGTGACTGGCTCAAAATCACCAACTGGCTTTTCGCCCTAAGGTAAGACAGGAACTCACTGTTTCCTGGTTTCTAGGACATCAACTTAACCACTGCACCAAACTGGCTCTCTCTTTTCTGTTTACATTGATTGTTATGTTCACAAAATAATGTACTGATATTGGAAATTATTCTTCAGCATTATCTTTAAGATTCTCTTTCTCCAGGATTGAAAGGAATTAAGAAGCAATCTCATAAACACAGTAGGTATTAATAATAGTTCTTAGGATTTTGTTATAAACATTGCTCATAGATCAGTTGGTATTTTTGTAACTCTGTTCCCTCCCTTTCCCTCTCACTTACTTGTATATGTGATGTGAAAACCTTGCTCTGTATCTGATCCATTACTGTTAAATTCTATCCATAAATGGTTTGATGTGCTGTTGAGAATGAGTTCTAGCAATTCCATTTTTGTAAAAGTTCCCAACAAACGTGATGAGCTGTCTTTTCCATCATATACCTATAAAATAAAAAAACCCAATAAAGTTTGACGCATTAAAAAACGTATTTTAAAGCTTCTACAATCTAACAGATGTTCATGTACAATTGACTAAAAATCATCAAAAATTCCAAACAAAATATAGGAAAAGAGAATAATCCTTTTCATTGCTTGCCATAGACTGGCTATGCATCTCATTTACGCGATAACAAATTACTTCCCATCCAGCCATATATTTTTTAATAAAACAAGATTGTATTTATGGTTCAGTTTCTTGTCATTTATCAAGTCCATCTCCTTCTGTCTTCAGAATCCACTTTTGAGTTTTTGTTTCAAAAGTTTGAAAGTGTTTCATGGCATTTTTATGAAGATGCTTTTTTTGAACACATGGGGGGGGGGCAGGCGATAATATGCACCAGTCTGATTACTGCTAAATGAATTAAAAAGCAGAACTGATGCAGCAACCCTGGGGAAAAAAACCACTAAGTTCATTTTTAGATTGGATTGAGAAACACGAATGTATTTTTAATATTCTTAATTCATGGCATGCTTTTATAATGGCTAAAGTCACATAGAAGGAACGAAGACTTGAATTTCTGAACAGTTATGGGAGGAGGGGACTAAACTCCCAAACTAAGTACCACACTGACCTGAATGTATCAATCATGTGCACATTTCCAAGATCATTACTTGAAATGGCCAATTTCTCTTTGCCCTGATTAAACATTTTAAACAATTCTTAATTTCAGTTGCAAGAACATAAAATAGAAAAGTACTGGATAAAATAACTATATCTATGGTTCCATTTTGATCCTCATCTGGTCTGTGTTATCAGCAGGTTGGAAAGACACTTTGGATACATTTGTACAATTTTGACATGTTTATTATCAGCCAAATTTTAAATTAAATTTATGCCTTCCTTTCTGAGGAAAGAGTCTAGGTTTTATATCCTATTACTGCTAAAGTCCACACACAAACAGAGAAAGAGAGAGTGAGAGAGAAAATAATACATACACAAATGAACTACTTTTGAAGTCATTCTTCACAAAATTAGTGCATAAATAGGAACTATGTTAAAATAGTTTTATGCGGCTGAATAAAAAATATCACACACTATTAAAATAATATTAGGGATGAATGAAGTATAACATGCAAATTTATCCTTATAATTTATTCACATTATGTTTAAGGAATTTTCTTATATATAAGAATTTATTTGAAATAGCTCCTAATGAGCCAGGTCTACTTTTAGATATTTGTGTATTGTTTTGTTGTGCAATCTGTTTCATTTTTCACATTTATATTCATACATCATTTCTGTGTCATTTCCTCTTTACTCCAAACAATTTTTTTTACCATTGCAGAAAACACTGCCTTCTAGCTTTGCCTTGCTTCTGCGTCCCCTCCCACCCCCATCACAAATATATGAGAGTCTCAATAGTTTTTCCTGCTGTGAATATACAGGACAAATCAGTTCTAAACAGATAATTTTGTGATTCTATAGGTACTTTATTGCCAAGTCATAAAGGCCATTAGACCCATTCCTCATTTAGTGGCCAAGTTCCATTCCAATATCCAATTTCAAGTGAAATGGTCATTAAGTGAAAGATGGAGACAGAGACCCACAGGTGCTTTTTCAGGAGGCAACTGGACTGTCTTTTTTTGTCTTTTTTCTTTGAAGACATTTCACTTCTCACGCTTTTTCAGCTCTAACTGGATGGTGAGGAATGGAAGGACAGCTGGTAATTTGCATTCTTTCAGAGAGTCGTTGAGGCCACTTGGAGATTTATCTTGTCCTCAGGATCACTTGAATAGTGAAGATGAGTGTGGAGCCTTCTTGGCTGCAAGATGTTTCTGACCTGTGTCCCTTCACTGTTGAAGACAGGTATAGGCTATTGGGGATGAGTCTATATTGTCAGCATATCAAACTGAAGTGCAAATGGTTCCTGTAATCTGCATTTTTTCTGGAAATCCATTCATACTCCCACACTATTTGAAGGGTATTCATACCAAAGTGCATAGCTAAAAGTCTATGAAGATTCTCAGTCATCCAGGTCATGGTTATCCCAAAGATGCTTTTTCAGGAGACAACTAGATTTTATTGTTTTTTCTTTCTTCTTTGAAAACATTGTGCGTCTTATCCAAGAATCTTCTTCAGCTGTCTGCATGGAGTATAAATGCTTCCATTCCCCACTATCCAGGCAAAACTTCTTGGATGAGAAGCAAAACATCTTCAAAGAAGAAAGAAAGAAAGAAAGAAAGAAAGAAAGAAAGAAAGAAAGAAAGAAAGAAAGAAAGAAAGAAAGAAAGAAAGAAAGAAAGAAAGAAAGAAAGAAAGAAAGAAAGAAAGAAAGAAATTCCATTTGCCTCCTGAAAAAGAACCTTTGGGACAACCATAACCTGGATAACTGGGAATCTCTATAGACTTTTAGGGAGGGAGGGAGGAAGATTACTGGTTGCGGCCATCTCATTCAAATAATTCTCTCCACCAGCATCACTGTCAATGAGTGCATTGCTGCAGATGCATGAAATTTGCAGATGTGTGCAGTCCTTGAAAACTTGATTTATTACCATTTAGTACCATTATATTTGCAAATGGTTGCAAACCAACTGCTAAATGAGGAGAGTGTGTATAAAATCACAACAGATACTTTGATTTGCACTTAGAAACCTATTGGCAGCCAGCATAGTGTGATATACTCTTGATGGTTAACACATATTGCACTCAGGCTGCCATATTTTGTATCAGTTGTAGCTTCCAGGTGGTTTCCAATGGCAGCCTCATTTACAGCTCAGTGCATTAGTCCTATTGTATGATGACAAGACTTGGAACTACTCTTATCCTCACATGTTAGAGCTGCAACTGGCACAACTGTGATGCAACTCTGGCAATGGCCTTCTCCTTCCCAGTCATGAATATACTGTATATTTCAAGTTCCAGTCTAGAGTTAGTACAGGAAGTATAAATTTTAATTGCGAAATTAATTTCTCTGCTCATTTCCCCCTCCCCCAAAAAGAAACTCTAGACATCTTCAAAAGGTTAGGACAACAAAATAACAATTTAAAACATTGCACAAATGGCCATGTCAGTTGGGCATGATGAAACATGCCATGACCACTCAGATTCAGAAGTGGGTTGATATGATGTCTTGGCCTCATATCTGAGGAGCTAGGTTTTTAGTTTTTTTAAAAAAAAATGAGGGCTGGGGTGTAGCTATACAGATTTCAAGGAGAATGTTATTGCAGATGGTAGGTGCTGTGAAACAGAAGGTATACTAGTATGGACTAGCACAGAGTTCCCTAATCTTTTCAGCTTTGTTGACCCACAGAAGGGAGAGAAGAGAAGGGGTGGCCCTGGAAATGGAGCACCCATACACATGGTCACCCACTGCTCATAGGAGTGAAGATGTATGCATGCACAGGTCCACCTCACTTCTACAGCCTGGTTCTGAAAGGCTCAAGGCCCAGTAGTGAGCTGCGGCCCGGGGGTTGGGGACCTCTGGACTAATATACTAGTGCATATTAAAAACAATATCATTATTTAAATATCCTTGAGTGTCAGATACTGCCAATATTGAAAGATTGCTTGTGAACAGTTTCAATACCATAAAGGCCTTATGCTTGTCTATGATTATAATAAAGAGGGTCAAGTCAAGCTGAGTCAGAGAAACCAACTCAGCAACAAAGACAGTAAAGGAGAGGTAATTTTATAGTGGACCATACCAGACAGATGCCAGATGGAACTGAAGCTCTGTTAGAATGTTATATCAAAAATGTAGGTTATACAAAAAAATGTATAAAAATTAAAAAAATATATTTTTTTCTTAAAAAATAGGAGTTAGATGGAACAGATAAACCTATAGGAGTAGTACTAAAAGGTCAGAATATAAATGAATCAGTAAAAGAGAATAAAATGTATAAGCTCAAGAAATCTGCAAGTAAGCTAGACCATTAGAAGATAAAATCCTTCATGGAAATCAGTGCAAGAAGCTTTGAATTATGCCTTTCTATAATCCCAGTTATTAAGGTGACTTTACTGTTTCTTTTTTTTCTTTCCACTTTAATGGGATTGGAGCTTATAGAAATGAGGGAAAGAAGGCCTGGCTCGAAAGATATGACTGCAAAGATTTTCAAGCTATGTACTCTTCAAGTTTCAATGGCAATTAGGACCAGAATATACAGTATGTTGCTAAGTCATGTCTTAAAGTGTGAAACCACGTGGCTGCATCTCTTAATGACAGAAATTTGGGCAGTCCTAGTTGCTGTTGTTACCCAGAGATCATATGAGTGGTTAAGAGAGAACTGTAATTGGAGTTCTACAAAAGCAGGCTGACAGTCAGTGATATGCTGTAAGGCAGGGGTGTCAAACTCAAGGCCTGGGAGCCAGATCTGGCCCATGGAGTGCTTAGATCTGGTCCATGGGGCTGCCCTGGAAACAGCAAAGGACCAGCCCATGGTGCTTCTGCCAGAAAAAAATGTAGCTCACGAGGGCTGTGGGTGGCCCTCCTGAGCTCTGTTTTTGTTGGCAGTGGGTTGTAGGAGGCTGTCCCAGACAAAAACGGAACTCACAAGGGCCGCACATGGCTCCTCCAAGCTCCACTTTTGCTGGTAGATGCTTTCAAGAGGCTGTCCCAGCCAAAAATGGAGCTCAGGAGCCCGTTTTCTCTGGCAGAGTGCTCAGGCCACCACGGCTTTCCCCAACATGAGTGATGCCATGTTGGCCATACCCACCCTGGCCATGCCCATCCTCCCCCCCAAGGCCAAACAAAACCATGGTGCGGCCCTCAATGAAACTGAGTTCTGCTGGAAGGGTTCAAGAGCAGACACTAATGTGTGCAGGCGGGCCAGGGAGGACCATTCCAAGCACAGGGTAGCAGGGGTCCATTGGAGAAAAAGTGGTGGGAATGACTTGTGACCTTCCCTGTTGACTTCTGCATTGACTTTGCTTGTGGGAAAGTGGCGGGGAAGATTGCAAATTGTGATAATGTAACTTGACCCACTGTAACATTGTAAAATCACAAGCTTGTCACCCAGATGCCTAGCTTGTGATCACATAACTGTGGTATACTATGATAGCTGCATTTTCGCAGATGGTAAATCCTCCTTATTCAATGCTGTCATTAATTTGAATGATTGCTGGACAAACAGTCTTAACCCAAGGACTATTTGTACATGTTATTTTTACTTTAGCAATGTTTCTGTAATTTTCCTAGTAATCCTTTGATTGAGCTACTCCAGTTCTACCACTTTTCAGTCTTTTCAGTAACTCTGCCTAATAAATTAAAACACATCTCTGTGCATTTCTCAATAGCACAAATTAGGCAAGGGGAAGATACTGCTTATAAGTATAAGAACATATTATTTACAGTTACTAAAAGTAACTATTATATTAATAATAAATAACTATTAAAATAAATAGTTTGCAAGCTGGGCAAATAAATTAGAGAGGAGATAAAATATTTGAAGGACGGTCAAATAAGACTGAAAATGAGAAAAAAAAAACCTTGCACCAAAATGATCACATGACAAAAAATCTCTATCTCTTTCTCACAGAGATGTAGACCTGCAGCCATTCCTGAGAACCTATTCCACTCCAGGCTTTTCTAAATGTAGGTTTCCTGTTTTGACCCTAAATTTATGCTGGCCCAACCGACAGTATGGGTTTTTAATCTACACAAGAGGAGAAAAATATTGTATGACAGATTATGGAAAGTCAGTAAGTTTTTGTTTCTCAAATATAGCAAGGGAGTCAGGACAAAATAAGTTATTACCCAGTTGGCTTGGGGCTACTACGTCTCAAGAGTCTGCTTTCATAACAAAATGAGAGAAGGAAATACCTTGAAGAAAGGTTGGTATACATTTAGCTATTTAATGTTTGCTTTCCTTATCCTGGAATTGGAACTGTGTATATATTGCATTGTTCAGAATGACTTTAAGATGCCTGCCCAGTTTCTACACTTTGAGGCAAGCTATATATATTGTAAATTAATAAATAAAATAAAACAAATATCAGCTGTCAGTAGAACAAGGACTGAGAAGCTAGGTTGTATAGTTATTTAAATTACTCTTTATATTAGTTTTTTTTTTTTTTTACTTGGTACTCTCCAGATATATTGGATAATATATCTGAACAGCATCAGAGGTTCAAACTTTGGAGAAAGTTTGTCATTATGTATTGTACAATCCAAGCATGGATACTCTGAAGCTCAGAATGAAGCAAAGTCACATGTAAAACAAGTTAAAGTTAGCTTGGATTTACAATAACAAATGTCCTAGCATTTCTTTTCTTTAAGACAAAGGATATTCAAGTGGGATTTCACAGATCACTAATTAAAGAATGACCCCAAAACTCAGATCTGACATTACAGAAGAAAAGAATCCAAAGAAACTTGACTGCAAGTACTAAAGCTCAGAAAATATGCTGAAATAGGATTGGATGGGTTTTAATATTGATATGTATGTGAGTGTGTGGTTTAATACTTACTTCAACAGTATCACCATCATGCAGCTTAAAAGTTCTGGCTCTTAAGTGGATGCCTTTCCCAGGTTCAGTTTCAATTTTATAGATGCATTCATGGTTGTTGTCATAGTTAGAGGGAAAATTTGGTGATAGCAATGTTCCTTCATTGCCAGATACACTTGCTCCACATTCAGCTAAATAAAACAAACATATTTTATAAATAAAAACGATTATCTGTTTCAATTTTTTTAAAAAAACTTGAATATTTTTGAAGCTATAAAACATCTTTTCTATATGTAAGAAAAGTATAAGTAAGTATAAAATATCATTTGCTAGTAATTTGTTTAGAACAAAAATATTTTTTACTATTTGACATACCCATTACCACCACCTTATTAACAAGTTCCTATATTTAGATCAAAATTAATTGAATCTTTGTATCTGGATGGTTTTCCCATCATTTCTTTTCCTTTCTTTTTCATCTGCATTTTGTCTCACTATACTCTTTAAAGCAACGACATTAAGGAAATGTACACATAAAAGTAATGTTAATGAATATACATATACACGTAGTCCTTGACTTACAGATACAATTGAGCCCAACATTTCTGTCGCTAAGCAAGAAATTTATTATGTGAATTTTGCCTCATTTTACAACCTTTCTTGCCACGGTTGTTAAGCGAATCACTGCAGTTAAGTTAGTAACAGTTAAGTAAGTTAAGTGAATCTGGCTTCCCCATTGACTTTGCTGATCAGAAGTTCTCAAAAATTTATCACATGACCCCAGGATACTGCAACCATCATAAATATGAGTCAATTGTCAAGAATTTGAATATTGGTCATGTGACCATAGGGATGCTACAACAGTCCTAAGTGCAAAAAATGATCATAGGTCACTTTTTTCATCATTGTTGTAATTTTGAACAGTTACTAGATGAATTGTTGTAAGTTGAGGACTACCTGTAATCATTTCTCAGCATTCAAGAATAAGTAAACAAAGAGTAAAGGACTTCCTTCTATTCAGTTTCCCCCAAAATGGACTAATATTGCAGAAAAAAAAATTATATTCCCAAGAAAAATCTATAAGTATATTAGACATACATTATTATTAACTTATATTGTCACAATATAATTTGAATAAGATGAAGTGATTTAACCCAACTGATTATTACCTATAACCAGGGGTGGGATTCCACCGATATAACAATCGGTTCGGTGATCGTGTGCTTTACGTTTAGAAAAGCTCAAATTCCTACCTTGTAATGTAGTTCCTATGAATCAAACAGCTGAGGCGCGGCAAACCACTCTGCCGCGCCAAACAGTTGCGCTCTAAAACCAGGAAATAAAGGACAGGAAAGAGCAGGGGCAAGTGGGCAGGCCCACATGCAAGTAAAAGTGAACCAGTTTGGAGCAAGCTGATTGTCAGAATAAGGAGTTTGCCCGATCCGATCTGAACCAGTAGAATCCCACCCTGCCTATAATTAGGTAATTTCCAAAATGAATTCTTAGTTTGGCAGGGCCCAACTTCAAGTAGATCACAAGTGCTTTTAAATTCTTCCAATTGAAAAATAAGTACTGTAAATAACTTTTTTTTTTCAACTGAATTGTGGTGTTTGGATTTGCTCATAAACTGGAACATCTTGTACCTCATGATTGCTTATAATAAGCCAATAAAATACAATACAATGAAAAGAAATGAATGATAATCATATAACTACAATAAAATTGAATGAATAACAAATAATTTGAAATATACTAGTATCAACATAGTAAATGAACTAATGTTAATTCTCAAAGGTCCTTCAGAAAAGCCACCTCTTGGCAGCTTTTTGGAAGAATTAACATCACCCAGACCTCCAGGAAATATGATTCTATACAATGGGGGCACCCCAGAGAAACAGATTAAAGTTTGATTTTAAACATGTATTGCTCCTATATACAAGGAAAACAACAGTTGATTTGAAGTAATGACCCTTATTAAATTCATTTTATGTCTAGACATAAATTCCAATGTTTACAACAGGATATATTTCTGTTTGACGAAACAAAGATGGTTTAATTTGGAGCACTGAGTATGGATGGCAATAATGTAACTAATTGCACGATTTTAGCTGAATGTGGAATATAATTTGAACAATCCATATTCTGGATGGTCCCCAAATTCAGGTTCATTCCATGCTGCCTGCCGTCTGTAATTTCAAACTTACTAAGTTTGACTAATTTAGTAAGTTACTATGCTATCTACCTTAGTGGGACTAAGAAAAAGGGCCTTCTATATGACGGCTCCCTCCCTATGAAAATAAGACTCGTCCCACCTCAATATTTTTTCCAGAAGGCCTTAAAGGCATCATTCTGTCAGTGGGCCCAGCGACCTCAGATTGACACAGAGTTGATCAAGTGGCTGGTTTGATCTTGTTTGTTGCTGCCATAGGGGGGATTTACAGGCTTTTATACTATGGATTTTTATTTTGTAAACCACCCAGAATCACTGGACAATGTATATTTGCTTAATAAATAAATAATAAATATCTTTCATTGATAAATTCCAAAGAAACCATGAATATAAGGACTGATAAAACCCACAATAAGTATCTTGGTATATGGATAATTAAAAGATTCAGATGGTCTGTACAGGAATTATTTTATTATTCTTTCATTTTATCATGTATGTTTAGATAAGAGGTTATCAGTTCATACTTAATTCCAGTAATTTTATTAACCCTAAAAACATGACAGAAAAAAGCAACATTCATTAATATCAATTTGAGTAAAATAAACCTCAGAAATATATTCTGACATAATACACTTTTTCATTTTTAGCACTGTATTCAATTAATACAATTACTTTTTGCAAAAAAAACCTCTTGATATTATCCAACATGTCTATTATAAATATGAGCTATTTTTTTAATAAAAGAGCTACTTCAGATTTAAAAAAAAAGATTTCCCATTTGTTTTTGAAGAGTTTAAAAAGTAATACAAATTAAAAACATCTGAAACTACTAAGGAATTTATTTTGTAATCCTGAAAACATGCTAATACTTTATAAAACTAAATTATTATTTATAATATAATTTTATTAAATAAAATTTTAAGATAAAAGCAATTGAAATATTAGAAAAGTAACAAAGAGAAAAAACAGTATAGTAAATAAGCAAAGAGAAAGAAAAGATTAGAAAGAGTCAGCTTCTAGATTTTTGGACAACGGTTTTAAATGGATTTATATTTTACCTGTCCTAAGGTTACATCATAACTTCCTATTTTACATAAGCTACCTTTTCTAATCTTTAAGCCCATAAATCACAATTTCATTTTTCTCCTTTTTCATCAAAAAATCTATAAAGGGTTTCTAGTTAGTAATAAATGTACCTAGTGATCTTTCTCTAATCAAATAGGTTAACGTTGTCATCTCTGCTGGTTCTGCCATCTTCATCAACCAATCTTCTAATGTGGATATTTCAGAGTCTTTCCATTTTTGTGAATATAATAGTCTCACAGCAGTAGTCATATTTAAACATAATCTTCCATGGCTCTTTTCATGAAAGTAACATTAAAAACAAAGCTATGTACATCCAAAAGGATAAAATCACCATTATATTTGGAAGTATTCCATTGAAACTGTAGAGGAGTATTTGCTAACATATTTTTTTAAAAAATCTGTGGCCTTTATTTTTTTTAAAAAAGCACAGCAAGATAACACCGAGTTAGAATGAAAGGAGATATTCTTCATTGTTATTTGGTAGACTAGACTATGCTTTTGAAACTTTTAGTTAAAAAGAGAAAGGTATGTTTAAAATCTTATATCAACTGAGGGCTCTGTGGTGGATTAATTGGTTTGTGGCATAAAAGCATTTTATTAGAATTAATTATTGCTTAGTAATTCAATTTCCTTCAAAGACATGGCTCATTCCTTATTTTCAAGGACTTGATTACTTTGATTATTCACATTCAAGTCACTGATTTCTAAATTAACTGAAGCACAGAAATTTAAAATTATCTTTGGTTCTAGCTTTGATAATGAGCAGGCTTCACTTGTGAAACAACCATTAAAATGACCTATGCGCACGCACCTTTGTATGAGCCCACCGTTATTATAACTGATTCAAAGGAGATCAAACAAAGCTGGAAGGTACAATAGAGATTGCCAACATCTAAGATACCTTAGGAAGTATTTCCTACTTACAAGAATTTCAAGTACTAGAAGATGAAGTTAGATCAATGCTCTGGTAATTACCAAGCTTGAAGGCTGCAAATACTGATGGAATAAATATCCACAGTAAGATGATCAGGGACAAGGACAATATAAAGAAATAAAATAAGAGGCTGGGAAATTTAACTTTGGCTGAATCAAAGACATCTTGGAACAGATGTTGTTAATTGGGCAAATAGGAGAGAGAAGGTTTGTGAAGCTAACAGTTCCTGTTAGCTAATTGAACAGAGTCCAAAATAGATACGCAAAACCATACTTAACCCAGCATTCCCATCCTCTTATTAAGGGTTAACATACACTGTCCAGCATAAAGTTAGCTAGTTTGATCGTTTGAAGTTTCCAATTTCAGCTCAACAGTCCATCAGCCTCATTCAAATAAAAGATGCAAAACATGTTATCGCCAGTGGTACCCCATCTCTTCCCAGACCCAACTTTTCACTTTGTTCCAACCATTGCCTTTCTTTGCTTACTGCCATAGCCATTTCCTTTTCTATCTCTTGCATCTCTTCCGACTGCTCCAGTTGGTTGCTTAGATGTCTCTCCTCCTATTTATTTTAGGTTTTATTTATTTGTATCCCGCCTTTTATTTTTTCCCTTTTCTTTTTTCCACTCCCTCAGCTTTCCCATGTAGTCACTACCCTCCCCACTTCACATTTACACATTTACAATGTCTATTTCCCCCTCCACTTCTTATGTTAATTTGGGTTTTATGCCTTATATAAGCATAAATATGCTTATTGCTTTGCAGGTTTTCCCTTCCCCCAGCTCATAACCCAAGAGTACCTCAATCATCCTTGCCTCCCAGCCATTCCACCTCAAGATCTAATACTACTTGGAGTCATAATCTCTGAAGAAGATAGATGTGAAAAAATATTTTTTTAAATAATACTATGCAAATGGTTGAAGGCTGGAATAATGTAATCAGCCTCAGTGTCCTGTTCTTTCATCTGACATGCAGATTCTGAGGTAACCTGAGGCATAGAGTGACTTCCTCCCACAAGAGGCCACTGGGAAGGCAGAAGAGGATTGAAGGGGAAATCCTCACATGACCTGGGTTGGACTACTACATGCAGAAGGGGAAACCAAACACACAGATGTTTGGATATAGGTTGGCCAAGCTGAGGGAGGCATGTGTTAGAAGGTGGTTACCAGTCAACATCAGGACTGAAAGAAAACCTAACTTCATTAAAGCTGCCAAAAGGAGATAAGCTTCCAACCAGCCTATACAAATTGAAAAAAAAAAAGGATAAAAAGAAGATGAAAAAGAGATGTCTATGGAAATTCTCAGTCATCCAGGTCATGGTTACCCCAAAGAAGCTTCTTAGATGAGAAGCAAACTGTCTTCAAAGAAAAGCCAGAAAGTCCAGTTGCCTCTTGAAAAAGCACCTTTGGCACATGAAAAAGAGATAAGAAAAATATCAAAAATCATAATGCAGTTCTAGCTATTGCCACACAACTCGTTTTTCCAACTTTGCCTGAGCTCATCCTCTCCCAACTCTCAAAAGACCCTTCCCCAATTCTCCCTGCCCAAACCCTGACAGAATTCCTTTCTTTCTCTTGATTGGCTTTCAGGAATCAGGTGACTCCCTCTCAGCTTGTACTCCATGAGAGGGTGGCTTGTTCCTTCAAAAGCCAACTGTCCCTCACTACCTAGGTATATCGGCATATGTATTTGTGAATGTTTAGGGATTATGGGTGTGAATGTGCATTCAGGAACACGCATATAAAGTTTATGTGTGTGTGTATGCATGTGTGTGTTGTGTGCTTCCTTAATTGCGAGGTTTATTCTACTGCATCAAAGGGAGTCAGAAGTCAATTCCTTTTTTTTTTCCTTTCCCCCCTTTCCTTTCCCTCGCTTTCCCTGTCCCTTTTCCCTTCTCTATTTTCCCTACTATTTACTTTTGTATTTTCCTTGTGTGCTATATTATAAACTAATAAAAATCTACTTCAAAACAAAATGGGGGGCACTTTCTTTTTACTTTTGTTTTTAAATCATTGGGGGTTTTTAGAATTATTTTTACCTTGCCTTTATTATTTTTATAAGTAATTCAAGGCAGCAAACATACCTAATCCCCCTTCCTCCTCCCATTTTTCCTTACAACAACCCTGTGAGGCGGGAGGGCTGAGAGAGAGAGAATGATTGGCTCAAGATCACCCAGGCAGGCTTTCATGTCTAAGGCAGGACTAGAACTCCCCATCTCTTGGTTTCTAGGCCTGCGCCTTAACTGCGAGACAAAACACATGACTTTATCTACACATGGTGGGAATGTAATCCCAAGATATTTCTCAAACATAGCAATCATAATAATCCTGGTTTAGAGTCTGTAATTACAGTGAGACTTAACAGATAGACATAAGAGAAAGGGGGAGGAAGGAAGGGTTGAAAGCCCACTTTATTTTTAGCAGCTGTTTATCTGAAAAGAATTTCCTTTTCCCCAGAGAAATAAAAGTAAAAATAAAAAAGGCATTTGCCATCTCCCAGATTTCTAATTACAATTCTGTTCAAAGACACTCAGATACACGAGCCCTTTCACTCTGCTTCAAATAATTTGTGGAAAAATAAATATAGGGTTATTGGAGAGATCGCAGAGAGGCTGGAAATGAAAGGGAAGGGAAAGTATACATAAAGAATCAAGAAACAAAAGATTACTAGTAGTTTATTCTATAAAGAGCAGCTCAGCCTTGGTTGTTTGAAGATGGATCTGATAAGTCTTTCAAATTATCCAAAAAAAGCTCCCTCTTAATAAACTCACTAGAAATAGCAATAGCACTTAAACTCATATAACACTTCATAGTGCTTTTATGAGCACTATTCCCTCTCTAAACAGTTTACAGAATCAGCATATTGCCTCCAACAATCTGGGTCCTCATTTTACTGACCTCAGAAGGATAGAAGGCTGAGTCAACTTTGAGCTAGTCAGAATCGAACTGCTGGCAGTCAGCAGAATTAGCCTGCAATACTGCATTCTAACCAGTGCACCACCAAGGGATTAGAAATTCCTTTCATGGTCTCCAAGGTTCTGTAGTTACCCCAAGACTAGCATTGAAGATATCTTACTCAAGACTGAGTAGCTGTTATGTTGTGCGGTATGACAGAACTACATGATTAACTATTCAAAAAGTAGTGATGGAGAACCATATATATAGTTCTCTTGGTAGCGATAGTTAACCCAAACCAATTCCCTGGAATTAAATCTAGTAAGAAATGCTAAATTTGCTTGCTAGTGATCACTATTTTTCTTATATTTATTATATACTTATCACACAATAAATACATTTGCTTATGTAATAACTGTAATATCTGACAAAGCAGTTAATAATTAATTCTGTTCAATTATTAACTTTTGTAAGGCCCAAGTTTCCTTCCTCTCTGTCATCTTCCATGGAATAACAGCTGTAGATAAAAAAATAGCTTTTTACCTAATCCAACATTTTCCCAAAGTTTGCCAATAGAGAAACAAATATATGAATAAAAGTACATTATAAAATATGGAGTTTATCTATAGTATTGGTTGATCTAGGAGCAGGTGCCATTTGCCATTATTTACTGTAATAACTGAACAGTTTGTATTGCATTTCTTATGTCTATGCATACAGAAAGGATAATTCACTGCTTTTACATGACTTTTTAATTTGTGAGATGACAACAGTAGTTAAAGAACGACAAGTTTAAAGAGCTTGTCAACTGCATTTCTATAAAGATATTGAAAACATTTTCCCCTAAAGTGTAATAAAATTTCAAAAGCCTGTTCACTGAAGATTTCCTTTCATTTAAAATGACTTTTATGGGAAAATACTTCCCTATATAGGTAGTCCTCAACTTACGACCACAATTGAGCCCAAAATTTCTGTTGCTAAATAAGACATTTGTTAATTGTATGATGTTTCTTGCCAAAGTTGTTAAGTGAATCACTAAAGCTAGTAAGTTACTAATATGAATGTTAAGTGAATCTGGCTTTGACTTTGTTTGTTAGAAGATCACATGACTCCGGGACACTACAACCATCATAAATATAAGGCAGGAAGGAAACATTCTGGTGTTGCTTACAGAAACGGCCTCTCCGTTAACCCTTATTACATTCTTGGCAGGACTAGACTTCCTGTCTCAGGAACTTCTCTGGAGTTTTTTCCCCCTCCTTTGCTGGTACTTTGCTTGTGTGGAGTGACTATTCAAAGTTACAATGGCACTGAAAAAAGTGACTTATGACCATGTTTCTCACTGACGACTGTTGCAGCATCCCCACAGTCATGAGAGGCCAGGTGAGGAAATGCATGCCTTGATGTGATATTGAGTTGGCCACACCCAGTCAATAACATGAGCACCAAGCAATGTCCACCCAGTCACATGACCATCAAGCCATGCCCACCATCTAAGCCACGCCCACAGAACCGATTGTTAAACATTTTGAATCCCACCCCTGATCATAAGTCGCTATTTTCAGTGCCATTGTAATTTTGAATAGTCTCTAAATGAACTGTTGTAAGTTGAGGACTAACTGTAATGTTACTTTACTTGTTAGCTATGAAATCCGCTGGACCATAAGACTTGTCTCTTTCCCCAATATTCTTTTTTTGTTTAGACTGCTTTAACTTATTCATCATTCAAGACAAATTCAGGTTAATCTACAGACTCTTTGTATGGTGAAGTCATTCCAATACAGAGGTGGTATTCAGCAGGTTTTGACCAGTTCTGCAGAACCGGTAGCAGAAACTTTGAGTAGTTCGGAGAACCGGCAAATACCACCTCTGATTGGAGATTTTACAGTATTCTTCCCCTGCCACACCCACCAAGCCACGCCCACAGAACCAGTAGTAAAAAAAATTGAATCCCACCACTGTTCCAATACATTATCAAAATTAATGGAGAACATTCAGTTATATATCAAAAAAACTGCATGACTACCATCTCACCTTTAGGAATCCTAAAACTTGACATTAATAATTGCAAATTTTGCAGGGGGGCGGGGTGGTTTCATATGATTGTACTTTCAGCTACTGGTAGGTATTTCATGTTGTCCCTTCAAGCTTGACTAGTCCAGGAAACAGACTCAATAATAAACTGATTTCTAATTGACTGATATAGTGTTTAATAATAGAATCTTGAAAGCCTGACTGCATTTTCCCTTCCTTCCCTCTTATACTTCAGGGAGTCCAGGGGGAGTCAGTTATAGATTTGTTCTAATGTTTTCATTCCCTGGGCTTAAAACATGTTCTTGAATTTGTTGCTGCATTGTAATGTAAAGTTACCTCTATGGCTCTCTAGCTCTATCTGGAATGCAAAACAACTCTAAGTTTGTAAATAACTGACCTGTTTAACTAAAATCAATGGATTTCACATTATCAAATTTTTATTTCCCTTTTTCAAAAACTACAATAAAAATTCTAGATAATTGATGTAGTTTGCCTTGATAATGTCACTCACTTATGGGAGAAGGAAAAAGCTTAAAAAACAGTTTTTTACAGGCATATCCCCACTTACCCTTTAGGCCAATCCTGTATATTATTCACATTACCTTGGGTTAAGAAAATCCTGTCTCAATCTCCAACTTTTTTCTTTTTTTAAAAAAACCTCCCTTCTTATTGCCCTATTTCTAATA
The DNA here is from genome assembly GCF_049901715.1 of Pseudonaja textilis. Classification (NCBI taxonomy): domain Eukaryota; kingdom Metazoa; phylum Chordata; class Lepidosauria; order Squamata; family Elapidae; genus Pseudonaja; species Pseudonaja textilis. Next base: position 125,752,752 of record NC_141990.1, on the reverse strand, counting down.
TCTTTTAATGCTGCTCTTGCCATGAGCATTATCACAATAATTATAGCTCTTGCCTTATAAATGCAAGTTGCTTGTGTGACCCTTCAGAAATATAATTTTCATCAGTTCCCCCCACCTTTCTCTGAGCTTTTTATTTTACTCGTGCTTGGAAGAAAGATGAGGAGGAGGAAAAGCCCATTTCCTCTTTATCCATCATCTGAGGTAGAGAGATTTCACCCTCAATTCCCAAATAACGTATCAGCTTTTGGGGAAATGGAGGTGAAACCCTTTAGTGACAGGAAAAATGATAAAATAGTATATCAAGCCATTAAAAAATATAAAAATATAAATAGAATATTAAAGAAATACTGTAATTTAAAAAGTTTCTGACAAATTTCATACTTCTTTTGCAAGACTAGATTTATAGTGATTGTTCTATTATGCCACTTATGGAATAAGTCTAAAAAGAACGACAGGCTACAGAATGCATTGATTCATCATAAGAATGATAGTAAAATTTTTACAGCATTCATTTACACACACACACACACACATACACACACACACACACACACACAAAGAGTTTGGCACAAGATATTGATAATCCTGAAAGAGCAAAACTTATAAATTAGTAACTATAATCAGTACTATTTTTCTGTTTATGATTTATTTATTCTTTGAATATGCATCCAAACTTATATAAACTTACACACATGCTAATTATTTCTGGAAAAAAAATAGGAATGTTCAACCTAACAAATAATATGAATTGTTGGGTACATTCAAATCAAATTTTGTTTATGAAAGCTTCTATATCCTGGTAAATAATATGTACAATCAAAATTTAAACATTTATAGACTGGCATTCCTTAATATATTTATTATCTATGACCATTTCATGTCAGAAAAACAGATGTTTGTACCACGGTTATTAATTTAACTATTATTTTTAAAATAATTTTAAAAGTATTGCTTAATCAAATCATTCGTTATCATCAATAACTAGACAGAAGTATTTAAAAGCATTTCCTGAGTAATTTAGCAAACTACAATGTAATGTATACATCAATGCCACATAAATTAATGGGTTTTTTTTCACACGTTTAATTTTTGCCTGCTTCATGTGCCAGAAACAATTGGATGAATGAAATGAAAGCATGTGACCACCTACCCACACACCTTGGCAGAGGTGCACTCCACACACGACGGCCACCACCCAGACAGGTCAGCTTGATCGCACCTTCCAAACGATATCCAGGAAAACAAGAAAATGTCAGGGAGTCTCCAACTTCAAAATGGAAGCCTATGCGTCGACTGAAGGCAGGAACTCCAGGATCATCGCAAGGCTCCAGGTCATATTCTTCCAACAAGAAATTAAAAACAAAGATGAAACAAAATATTCCAGGAATAAATACCTTGCTTCCCCCACCCAGTGCAAGAGGAACTTAGACCTCCCAGAACAATCAGTTAAATTGTATAGTGATTTTATTTAAAATATTTAATGCAGAGATATTTGCTAAATGCATGCAAGTAGTCCTTGACTGAAAACCATACATTTAGTGACCTTTTGAAGTTACGATGACACTGAAAAAAGTGATTCATGACTATTATTCACATTTATTACCATTGCAGCATCCCCATGGTAATAGGATCAAAATTCAGATGCTTGGAAACTGGCTCATATTTATAAAAGCTGCAGTGTCCTGGGTTCTTGTGATCATCTTTTGGGACTCTCTTACAAACAAAGTGTATGGGGAAGCCAGATTTGCTTAACAACTGTGTTACTCACTTAACAGCGGCAGTGATTTACTGAGTAGCTGTGGCAACAAAGGAAGTAAAATGGGGCAAAACTCTCTTTAAAACTGTCTTGCTAAGCAATTGAAATTGTGGACTCAACCGTGATCATACATCGGTGAGTACCTGTACCTGCTTTCTTATTATAAATAATATTATGAACAGAATCTCCACAAGTAGCAACAGCTGATTGACCTCATCTAGGTCTGGAATGTTAAGTTGGGTTGAGGCTCATTAGTACTTGAATGAAAGACTACTAGTGAATTTTAAGAGGAAAGATAGATAGATAGATAGATAGATAGATAGATAGATAGATAGACAGACAGATGCATATCTCCCAGAAGAAGGCAAATGACAAACCTTTTCCATATTCATGGACATCCTGAAGGTAAGTTGTTTTGGTGGAATGACAAAACGATAGAAATCTGGGGTGGGGTTCTACCAGTTCGGACGGTTCAGGTGAACTGGATATTAAAGTTACATTGGGTTCACCAAATCCATATTTCAACCGACCGGCTACCCCTGCCCACCCCACCCTGCCCATCCCAGGAGTCTCCACATGATGGTGCAGGGTCCCCATGGAGGCTCTGGGAGGGGGAAAAACAGGCCTTCTGGAAGTTCGGAAATGGGTTTGTTTCCGGCTCCCAGAGGGCCTCCAGAGCCTGGGAGAGGCCTCCGGACTGTTGGGAGGGCGAAAAACGGCCCTCCGGGAAAAACTGGAAGTAGTGAAATGGGCCTGTTCCTGGCTTCTGGTGGGCCTCCAGAGCCTGGGAGCTGTTAAAAAATAGGCAAGAAGATATGAAGGAAAACAAATCCTAGAACAAATTCCTCCCATCTGAGCAAAATGGTTGGGTAGCAAGTAGGGATGCCAGTGACTGCTACATGCTTAAACTTTTCTTCGACTAGTCACTTGACTTAGTTTTAGAAAGAAGTTCAGAAAGTCTACTGTCCAGGTTTTCTCCACTTTATTTAAAAAAAAAAACCTGCATATAGATTTAAGCATATGCAAGAGATTAATCATGGGAAATTAGGTAGAATGCATGGGAAATGGAAAGTGGGCAGATTTGCTTTTTCTATTTTGATTTCCATACAGATACAAATACACTGATGCTCATGAAACAGTTTATCTATTACAATGTCTTGCAACAATAGCAACCCGAAGTCTGCTTTTCTCTTTTGTTTGTTATACTGCTCAATGCCCTTGCATGACACCAAATCTAATGATGAAGCATCTGCTGGAGTACTTTTCAGAATGCCAATTATTGTATTGGCATCTAGATTAGACCAGCATTTGCCATGAGTGAAACAAAAAAAGAACTCTGATTTGGTGTTAAGGAAGGAAGCCAATACTTCATCTGCTGAACTACTGCAATGATTTAAGGGATTACAGTGTTTGCCTAAAGAGTGTTGATTAGTAGCTGACAAAAACATATCAATAAATGTCCCTGAATTTTAAACATTTTCTTAGCAAATAGTACCCACCCACCACTATTTTCTTCAAGTTTTCATTCCTCCTTCCCTCCCTCCCTCCCCCTCTGATAAATCAGTGTGAATTAATTTGCATGTGCAGACTCATCTTACTGCATAGAACTGCAGTCTCTGAAAGTTAAGCCAGTAGGGAAGCCAAAATCAGACTTTCAGAATACCTCCCCCCCCAATATATTTTTGTAGTCAAGGAAAATAGTTTTTATAATCAGGAAACAAACACAAACACATAGAGAGAGTCTTATACATTGCTTTGTAAACATAATGCACTGATCCTAGCAACTGCTAGTAAAAATACATGGTGAAATATCAAGTACAAGTTAAATAGAGTATTTTTCTAGAACCTCAATATTTAGAAGCGTGCTATGATCACAAACCTTGAAATAAGAAATCAAGTAAATATGCCATGCAGCAAGATGATCAGCCTTTATGTACTTCTGAAACACTATTTCAATATTATCACCTTAGCTTTTCTCTCCCTTTCTAGAGTTCCACAAATATATTTGGCCAGTTAAGTAGATAATAATCAATTGGAAGATGGAAAAAAAAGTAGTGGCAGAAATGTACAAATCCATAAAGTAAAATATTAAGTGCAAATAGGCTGCAAAAAAGGTGGTTTTAGTGAGATTTGTGTGGTGTTATGAAGGATTTCACTTTTACTTTGATAACTTCTCTGGGAAATCTCTCTCAATACTTTTTTTCTGATAGTCATTGAATCTCTTAACTATGAATTATTTCTTCTACTTTCTTACTCTTTGTATTATACTGACATTATATAATCTGTATTCACATTATTTCAAGATATAGAAAATACTGAAGCTTTCTTTGACCATTTTTCCTTCTCTCATCTGCTTTTCTAATATATTTCTCTCTTTTTATTTCATATTCTCACAATCTAATCTGCAGATGGCACAATATCTTGATCTATGTGCAATTATTGCAATTATTGTAAAACTTCAATATGTTATTATATTCATTACAGTTCAGATGTAACAATGCATTTATCTCTGTGTTAATTAAGTAGTCTAAATGAACAGATTGGTTATTTTTAAAATATTAATGCTGGTTTATTTTATTTTCTTATAGTAAATATTGTGCATAAATCTTTTTTCCCTAAGTAAACAGCAACATTCTTAAGCCTAACTTCAATATCATATTGAAGTTTATTTTTTTTTAATTTTCTGTAATCTTTTTCTGATAATGGAATCATGCTAATGTGAGAATAGAGCCAAATCAATATAATGCATTATTCTGGCAATAAAATTGCTACTTTCACATAATAAAACAGAAGAACATCAACACAGTTCCCTTGGCAACATGAATGCATTCAGATCACTAGTAGGGCTTGTGAGTTAGTAACAAAGATTAACTGACTAGGAGAGATTGCCACATTCATCACACGATCTTTGAAAAAAAAAAGGATCACACCTTGTAAAATCCATATGTATATCTAAAAGCAAAAATGCATCTGGCTGTGATTTCAAACGGGCATGAGGTAAAAGGCAAAACATATGTTTTGAAAGTATTTGTTTTTTCTGTTCAAAAATCCATTGACTAGGTTTATTTCAAAAATGTTCTGTTTCTGACAAATGGACACAGAATAGTTACAATGTGGTTTTCCCAAATGGTTTTGAAACTCATAAACTGAATCTCTAATTCAACTAACCTGGATAAGACTGTAATATATTATCTGTAGTGTTCCCTCTTTAATTTTTCTGATCCTTCTTCCTGCTTCTTTATATTGTCCAGATACTTTATACTCTACAGATCTATTTGCTCTTGTTGCCAGTTTGTTCCCAGGCACAGTTCAATAGCTCCCATTAAACCCTAAATGTCTTGGGGTCAGGATGCATGCAAAATCACTTTCTCCCATACCGCTCTTTCATTGCAATCTTCTCATGAAGAAGGCATACAGCTGATTATAATATAATATAGGATTTCTCATTAACTTCTTCTATATTGATAGCATAGATTATGGAATGCAGATATTTCCATCTCTGAATACCTTTTCTCAAATAATAAAAACATGTTTATTCTGGCAGAATGTTATCTGTTAAGTGCCTAATATTTAAGCAAGGCAGTATTTCTATTTTGCTTCTGTTTCTTTCAAATAATTTTTATTTTATCACACTCTGACCTTCAACTTCACGGAATATAGCTTATGCATATGTATAGAAAAGTGAAATGAAAATCTTTTTATGAATAGACTGAGTAAGTTGGAGAAACATTATAATGTTTCTCCAACTTACTCCAATTACTTCCTAGTACCTATCTCTTCCCACTTATGATTATAACTGTGTTGCTTGTATCTTTACATTTTATATTATTTTATTTGTTTCCTAGTATGATTTGATTGCTTATTACTAACCTATGACTGTCACTGTGTTGTATCTTATGATTCTTGATGAATGTATTTTTTTCCCTTTATGTACAGAGAGTATATGCACCAAAGACAAATTCCTTGTGTGTCCAATCACACTTGGCCAATAAAGAATTCTATTCTATTCTATTCTATTCTATTCTATTCTATTCTATTCTATTCTATTCTATTCTATTCTATTCTATTCTATGTAACAAGATATTTTTATTGGTTTTCAAAGTAGCAAGTGTAGTTTTATGCATTGTTTATGCATCTAAAATTGTTTTTGTAATTTTTAAAAATGAACAATGGATTTATCTCAATCAAGAAGAATGAAAAATTTACAACAACTTCAAAAGGGCTTTGAATTTGTCTCAGTGAAGACACTGATGCTGCAGAAATGAAAGTTTTCTTTGATAAGGCACATGTTTTGCTCTGTAAGACATTTCATGTTCTGATCTGAACTAACATTGGCAACAGCCAGAAGACAGTTTAAAAAGTATTTGACTTAGGCAGGGTAAAACAGTATCTGCTCTACTTTAGTCTTACAAACAAGTCCAATTAAATGGTTTTGAGAAGGTGCTTCACTTAAGATTTTGTCAAAGCCAAGTAACCCTTTGAAGATATATTTAGTGGTATCTTATATTACTAAGCCTGAACACAATTCCAAAAACTTGAAAAAGAAACCCTGAATCCTAGCTATTTTGTCATGATTCTAACATGACAATTGGTGATAAGGTTAGGCCACTTAGGTACAAATCAGGCGAGGTGAGTTCTAATCCTGCCTTATGCACAAAATAATCTGGAGGAATTTCGGTCAGTCAAATTCTCTTAGTCCCAGGAAGAAGGTGAGGGCCAGAGACTTCTGTAGTCTTGCCAAGAAAGCTGCTGGGACAAATCCAGGCTGCTGTCAGAAGCAATACTGACATGAAGGGATATCTGGATGTATGCACACATGCATAAACATATTCCAGCATATTCAGCATACTCCAGCATATTCTTCCATGCACAGTATCTCTTTTATATATATTTATAAACCTGGTAAAATACTAAAAACTTCTTCAGAAATATTAATCAATTAGTTGTTTAACCGATCTTAGATCTAAAGCAGTGTGAAGATAGTGATAATGAAGTATGTATGTATGTATGTATGTATGTATGTATGTAAAGATATATCACTATAAATAGAACTTCCAGTGAAGTAAATAGATATGCATTGAGCTGATAACACTTTAAAATGAAAAGTAACAAAGAACTAGATTAAGCAGTTTATCAGTCAACATGTAGAACCTAAATACCCATTCATATTTGCTATTTAATCATAATATAAGTATAAACAATTGACAAAGCAACTATTTGCACATCTTTACCTGAAAATGTTATATTAAAACCTTCATAGGAGATGGAAAAGTCTGAAATGAATCGAAGTTGTGCAGTAAAGTTCCCAAAGAGCCCAGCTTTAATGGTTGGAGGTAAAACAGATCCTGTTAATCTTGCCACTGGTTCAGTAAAACTCCCATCTTCTGTGATGAGCAAATAGTCATGGGAGCTCTCCAGGTGAAAAGTATGGAAGATCAGTTGAACACCTAGAAGGATCAGAAAAGAATGTTTTGCTTTTGGGGTTTGGGATAACTTAAATATGGCAAACTACTTTGCAATCAGAACTCTTGAAATGAACCACTGATAATCCTAGAAATCTAAAAGTTTAGCATTGATCTTAGTTGCACCATGAGAATCCCAGCAAGTAAAATGCCATTATACTTTCCTCAGTCCTAAAGCTTCCATTGTCTCTCCTTTCCTCCAAAATAAGACTTTTGAGTCAGGGAAGGGAACATCAGTAGGCACATTTTTCATGGTAGATGCTCAAAGAGCCATATCATATAGCCAAGTCACATCTCAAATCCTATGCAGCTGTGGCCTCTCCACTTCAGGCTGTGCTATAGTGCTTGCTATAGTTCTACAGTGAGTGAGATCAGTTGCTACTGCAATTAAGAGGGTAGCTACTGCCAAAGGTTTTAGGCCTCAACTGTGTATTTTATTCCAAAATTGATTTTGCTCATGGTGAGCCATTTCTGTTCATAGTAGAAACCCACTGCTACTGTTGCATGTCTATTATATCATGGAATATTCGTTGGTAATAGGTAATATTCAGAACAGATCGTATTGCGACAGTAAAGAAAATATTTTTTTTTAACCAATCTCTACTCTAACCCTAAGCATTGTCATAGCCATTTTATACTGTAGTTGGACAATGCTCAAAACCAATATATTTTGTATGTTTACTTATATCTGGCATAATAAAAAAATGTGGACAAGATTCCTGTTTTCAAAAACTATTGGTCTATGACAAATGCATTTTTTTATTTATCTAATCTTCATTACAAGTAATAATGAAGCCAAAACATGCTTTTGTGAAATCCGAGCCACAATTTTAAGCTACATTTTGACATAAATAAATTATACATGGATGTATAAAAGCTTTCTGTGTTGGTGGGATAACTGATAATATTTTAAAGTCATGAATCTGAAATTAATAAATCTGTAATTTCTATAATGATTAGTGACTCATTTTTTTGAGATTTTCATTTAAGATTTGTCCTACAAGTATCTTAATAAGGATAAAATTGAATTATTTGTTAGATGCATATCTTGCTTCCTGCAAAGATTGCAAGACAACATACAAAGCACTCCCTCTTTCATTTTGTCTTTACAGCAAGCCTATAAAGTAAGTGAAGTTGCAAAGAATAATTGTCTCAAAGCCATTGACTGAGATTTTATGGCTGAAGGAGATCTTGAATATGTCTTCCCATTATTTGTCCAATACCTAACACTTCATAAACTGACTCACAACAGTCTTCATGGAAACATTGCTCCTGTAAGATATTTAACAGACTTTTAGCTTACATCCTAAGGCAGTGAGCCTAATGAAATGCGTGCAAATCACCCTTGATCGTCATTCCATAATTTGAATCAAAAACATCCTGAAACAAAATAAATCAAAGAATATGTATGCAAGCATTGACAGTTGCTTGACAATTGCCAAATTATTAATATGATTTTGCTTATTTCTGAGTTTGAGATTAGTCCTCTTCCTAGAAATGATAAGAAGGAGAATAAAGTCAACAGAACTGGCTATATTCAATTGCCCTAAGGTAAGTTAAGATGATTGTGCTTTAATCTCTTGTCTTTCAAATAATTTAAGTAACCATGGGTAAGTTTGCATTTTTGATTAAGGCATTCTCTTTGTGGGATGTCATTACACAATATTCTTACCTTTGCCATGAGAAACTTCAATTGTCCATGTGCAGTTTAAAGAATTAGGATAAAAATCAGGAAACCCTGGCGACAGAAGAGTTCCACTCCTTCCATAAATATAGCCACCACATAGAGCTGATTCAAAAGAAAATAAATTCTAACTTAAAATTAAGAAGGATGATTAAGTTCTTTATTTTGGGGAGGCACATTATGAACAGGTGCTAATCAATAGTGTGAAATTTGCAAGGAAGGAAGGAAGGAAGGAAGGAAGGAAGGAAGGAAGGAAGGAAGGAAGGAAGGAAGGAAGGAAGGAAGGAAGGAAACTTTTAACCTATATGATTCTGATTTTACATACTCATGATAGGTTCCTGCTGAAATAGAATTTTTATAAACATCATCATAGCAAATGAACTGATTAGCAACACAGTTGTAGTCACATTAATGCATACATCTGCATTAGAAGTCTACTTAGAATTTGACTGTCTTGTTTCCTTGGCAACCTGATAGTAAAAATTTTTTACAAGAATATATGTCAAAAAGAACAACAAGAGAAAAATGGAATATGTTGGTCTCTATCTGAAAGATAGCTGGTTACATTGTCAAACGCAGTGTGTAGACAGTGTCTAGACAGCCAGAACTGGTTTGGTGATCAAAAGGGAATAAGATTACATAGCAGAAAGAAACAGCATCAACTCCAAATTAGTTTCCTATCTTAATTTTCTTTGAGTTATAGATTAATTATGAGTGCTTGATATTATGACCTGTAAAAACAAGTACCATTTTAAATTTCTTTGATTGTCTTTGATCTAGGCTTAGGGCCAAATATATGAAACAACTTTAGGATACACTTGTTGCACTGTTTCATGAAAGGCATGCTGGATTCTTTTCTCATCCTTGGTTTTCAAGGAACAACACAGCTGTGTTATTATTTTTATCAAAACTGAATCTCTGTGGAGATTAAAAGAAGTAAAATAGGCTATGGCCCAATAAAAATCTTGTGAAGGATTATTTATCATAATAATTGCTCAACTTTGCAAAATAAATGATATGTAGTTTGACAACAGCTATAATTTAACATTTTCCCTATATCTTTATGCTTTAATATTTATCTAGTATATTTACTGAATGCTGCTACCCTGACATATTTGAACTCACTAGTCCAATGAGAACATTGCAAAAAAAGTCTACATTCAAAATGCAGGTTTTTTGAGAAGGATGCAAAAAGATTCCTAGACAGCATGCTAGTTTAGAACAGCTTTGACAGGTAGGTCAGTTCAGAAGGATCCAGGTCTACTGCTTTTCTAAAAATGTCTGCATCATTATATTTCCAGTGCAGCCACAAACCAAAATAGCACGGAAGGCAATCAGAAGTGACCAAAAAGCAAGGTATGCTTGCAGCAACTGATAGTAGCCTACAGAAACTTGAGAGATTTCAGCCTGTGTGCTAGTTGCTATCAAAGTAAACCCCATGTAATATGCAACAAGGCTTATATTAGGAGAAGATGCAAAATATCCATTTTGGATGAGAAAGAGGAAAGAAGCTAACTCACCTTGCCTTTGGGAGGAGTAAGACAGAAAGGCTATCATGTGGCTATTGTCTTTACAGAATGATTAACAGGTCATTTTCAACCTGAAATTAAAGGGTTGTGTATATAACCACTTCTCTCTCTTTCCTACCTTCTCACTGCCTCCAATCCACAGCAACCCTTTATCTAAACAGTACTGGACAATAAATAAGCCAGACTGTATTTGAAATATGTCACTGCCTCTCTATTTATTCTAAATATTGATTGCATTCTAAGCTAGATGGTACAAGAAAGGGTTCAACATAACTAAGAAAAGCTATCCCATTACACACATACACACACACACATGGCAGTAACTGACTATATATTTAGATCAATTACAACATGATTTTCAGAACAGCTATAATATTCTATAGCCCTATAGACATAGAACAAAGCACGTAATTCTATCAGTCCTTCTCAATATGTCATTAAAGTTTTCTAAAGGACACTTCCATACAATACGGTTCAGCATTCTGAAAAATGTTGGTCTGTGCTGAAAACTTTGTCCTCCCTTTGAAATGTATACACCTCAACTAACATTCTGAAAAGGAAGTTGATCTGGCTAATTAGCTCCAGGTACTTTTAAGAAACTTGCAACACAACAATAAACCCTTCCAAACCTGCTTTTGCTTGTTTTGTATCAATTGATTCACAACCTCCTGAAAATTCATGAGCCCAAACTTGTTCCTTTAAAGTTGATTGACAATGATTTTTCAAAAGGAGCTGTATAGTTATGAAATATCTCTTATCTAGAGTCTTTTAAGTACTGCTATCTTTTTTTTAAGTTGCAAAATGTCATTTATTCACCAAAGCTTTTTGCTGAACTAAGTCTTACTAAGATATTTAGATGTTCTGGTATAAATTAATTATATTGGTTTTATTAATATGTAATTATATGTTAATAGTATAGTATAGTATAGTATAGTATAGTATAGTATAGTATAGTATAGTGTAGTATAGTGTAGTATAGTAATATGCATTATTATAAAACATATTTTGCTTTATTATGCTTGTTTTATCAGTCAGTTTGGGAGATGTGGCTGAGAAAAGATAAAGTAAGTAAATAACTGCTACCATAATTACAGCATAAAATTATACATTATTTTGCTTTTATGCTTCCCAGGAAGCCATACATCAATGGGAACAGGTAAGGCAGAGGTTCTTATGTACACAAAATGAGTTTCAAAAACAAATAACCCGAATAATTCTATTTTTCTGTACTTTGTTAATGCATAAAACATGAAAAGATGGAATTGTGATACTGTCCTTATTTTGATAGTATCTTTAGTTGTTTACCATCACAGCTAGGCAATGCATGATTCCACTGATGGTTCCTTTCACACACAAGTGGCTCGTCATCACTCAGAGTATACCCTGGATCACAGCTAAATGTTACTGTGGATCGGATACTGAAATTATTCCCAAGACGATGGCCATTTACTGGAATTCCTGGGTCAAGGCAAGAGTCGGATTCCAGTGTGACACCTGGTCAGGATACAGAAAACAATTTCAAGCAAAATTAGATTTTTAAAAAAATCCCAAATATTTTTGTTACTGTTATTTCCATAATCGTTACTTTAAAACAGGATAAAAAATCCTCCAATACTGATTAAGGGAGTAAATGATTAAATGAATATCAAAAATATATCTAACAAGTGACATTCAATTTTCCTGTTTTATTTCTTTAAATTATCCTCTCACTTGGCTTTTATCTTTTTGTCTTTTCCTAACAGTAAGACAATTAACCAGTGGATCAGCTTGCCTTCAGTGCTTCATCACTGGAGGTATTTAAGAAGAGGCTGGACAGCCACTTGTCTCAAATTGTATTGGGTCTCCTCCTTGAACAGGGGGTTGGACTAGTTGACCTCCAAGGTCTCTTCCACTCTATACTGATTGATTGATCTTATTTTGGGGAAAAGCAGATTTGATTTGTAGAAAACCCAATGACATTTTACTCCGCAACACTGTGAGAGGCTGCAATGTGATAGTTGCAGGGTGAAGTTGGTCAGTCTAAGTGTTGGTTTTCTAATCTTTTAAGTTGCAGTTTAATCAAAAAAGTCAAGATGAGAGTGGAGATGGACCCTCCAACCTGCAAATTTTGCTTTCTAATATATTACCCTTCCCAAATAAACCAGAAAGGAAACATGACCTGATAGCAAAAGCTTGCGTGTATGAAAGTACAAATCCACCACCTTCTCTTTAAAGTCTGAGAATTTAGGATGGGTTCCTTATGAGCCTCTTTCTCTGCCCAACATGCAGCTACATGCTATGTCCTCTCTTATCTGACAATTCCTTAAGCAGTATCTCTTTCCTCATCTTCCAAGGTCATTCCCATATACTACTAGAAATGCCAGACTAGTTGGTGTACTGTAAAGCATCTATGACCTGTAATTTATCCTTAGCTTAAAATGCTGACATACTATATCTCAAAAAAATCTGCCACATAGAACAGAAAGCATTCACCTATCTTAGCTTCAGTCATTAGGCTATTCTATAGATTACTGGAGTAGGTTTTGAGAAGTGGTGGGCACACTATATATTAATTTAGGTATGATTCTTTCTCCTTCTGTCCTAGCCACTTTTTACAGAGGCACGATTAAGAGCGTTTTAACAAACTGCATCCCTGTTTGGTTTGGTGGCAGCAGTGCCTCTGATAGAAAGTCGTTATAGAGAGTGGTAAGGACAGCCAAGAAGATTATAGGAAGCTTGCTTCCCTTTATATCCTGAATAAAGGGAAGCAAGCTTCCTATAATATTTGAGCTTAGAGCTCAAATATTGTTAGAGACCACACACACACACACACTTTACGGTCTATTTCTGTTGCTCCCCTCTGGGACGAGGTTTCAAAGTTTTTCTAGCAGGACTACTAGATTCTGTAACAGCTTTGTTCCCTATGCCATCCATCTGGTAAACTCGCAAGATTCATTTTTCTCGCCATGTACATGTAAACATCTGAGCTAAACTGTGTTGTTTCTCCGTGTCATATAATTTATGAAGGTATATGCATAATTTTTGTATTTATTTATTTAGTCATGTTTATGTAGTGTATATTGGAGGTGGAGACTCTTTGAGAGCTGTATGCAATGAAATTTCATTTTAATGCATGCCGATTAGTGTACATTCAAAGTGACAATAAAGTTATTCTAAGTCTTCCTACAGCAGCATGTCAATTCTGAACACATGCTGCTGCAGCTGACCACCCAAGATAGAATAGGGAATAATAAGTATATATCCCTCTCTGCTGCATAATAGTTTCTTTTCCTGAACTAGCTAGAGAGATCTCAACTGATTATCCTTGGCTTCTTATCCTAGGGGATTTCAATGCGATTGTTCCACTAGGAGCAGTTTGAAATGCCATGTCCTTCATAACAACCCAGCTGGCATGTGGCCCTACACACAGAGCAGCAGACAGAATTTAGTTTCTATTCAGTTAGGGCTGATGATCTGAAGACAGAGGTGTCCCTTGAGGCTCTGTTCTCATAGACAAATGATTCCACGATCTGTCTCATACTGGCATCACATATAAACCTCTGCAGGGATAGAGAAAAGGCTAAAATGGTTCAACTCCAATGAATCTGGAGAGGTTTTGGAATGCACTTAGGGGACTTTGTGTTGAGGTTCTTTTTAACACACAAATATAGGCACAAAGTACTGGAAATGGAAAGCAGGAAGTTGGGTTTTGGGGGATCTTCCTTCATTAGCTGGGGGAGATTTTTCACCCCCCTATTTCCAGGGTGGGCCTCCTCCATATTAATCCAAATCAATGAGGGAGTTTCATTGGTAAAACAACCAACACTTGCAACTCTGATTTCATGAATGTTCCTAGGATCCATCAATTCCTTAAAGAGAGGCAGCAAATGAGCTGATTTGTGTCCTAATCATTTCATTTCTGGATTTTTGCAGCAATCTGCTAGTCAAATTATCCAATGCATCTTCCTACTCCCTGATATTTATGTACAACAGTGCAGTTTTCACTGCTCTGAACAACCTCTATTTCCCTCTGTTACCAATCCCTATATCAGATGTATATTTGCAGAAAGAACCCCCTTTATTTGGTAAATTTGCTTGAAGATTTTGACCCTGTAAGGTGAAGCTAATTATCTAATCATGACCATCTGCTACCTTCAGGTTATAGTGTGTATGAAAAATAAAACTTCTGGTGGTGCTACTACTATATGATTTTCTAGATATCAGAATTATTATTGTAAATCAGAAAGTAAAAAAGCAATTTCAGTGTATCGGTTACATACATACAGTTTCTGAGTGGTTTGAACATAAATAACACTGAAGGCAGCTGTTGCAAATGAAGATTTCTCACTCTATTCATAAAGATGGACAGAGGACCACTGCTCAATTACACTGAAACCCTAATATAAACAAAGTGTTATATTGGTACAAACCTTTATGTTTTATTTATCTAAAACATTTGCATCACACTGTATATCCCATTCTATACAGTGGCTAACAAATAGTAAAAATAATACATCAAACCAATGGATACATTTTGTATTTATGGCCCATTCTCCTAATACATTTAATTAATTGAGGAAAAAGGTGAGACTTACTCTCATAGTGAATTAAGAAACCAACACTAGAACGGCTGTTGTCCGTGGTGAATAACAGATACATAAAATTGCTAGTACTAATAAGAAACTGTGGTGCTTGGGTACCATGATATTCCCCTATTAATGGTGATGAACCACTTGGTCCATCTCTGACTTCCAATGTATCATAATTTACTTCTGTTTGGAATCTGTAACAACAAAAATAAGTTTGTTCAGTAGAATTTGCAAAATAGGTAGCATACAAGTGTAAATAAATAAATAAATCAGAATAATCATAAACACAATTCAGGGCATGTTTTTGGATCTCCAGCAATAATATTTCTGATGAGAAGTAGAAGTTACACAATTGATTTTGTCTTCATATCTTCCTTAGGTTTTATAATGATATCATATTGTACAGGAAAATACACAATCCACCATATTTAGAAAACTATATCCATGGAAGCAGGATGGGCTGGGCGTTTGAAGGGACCAAAGGCCATTTATGATCTCATGAAACTCAGAAACATGAAACATAACATTCAAATGAATAAACCACTTGTCTGAGTTAATATACAATATATGAAATATAGGGATAATAATTCAGTAGTAGAACTCATATTTTCTATTTGTAAAATCCAACTTAGGAAAGCTCACAATTAGTATCTGTAAGCTCCAATGTTCAATCATCATCACGTTGGGATAATCAGTCCATCTATAAAGACAGACTTAGAAGAGCAACAAACAAGTAGTTATTAGCAATGGACTAGGGCTAAGCTAGTTGTTTTGAGCCTTAGCAACTTTAAAATCTAGGTAATTCCCAGAATTACCTAGCCACATTCTGGGAAATGAGCTCTGTATAAAATTGCCAATATTGGATAAAAAAGGAGATCTAGATGGACTTTAAATAATATAATATTAAAGAAAAAAGACTTTAAACAGAAAATTGAGAGAGAATTGACTTTTTTCTTTAAAGAAAACACAAAAGAAGATACATCATTACAGAACCTCTGGGACACGATGAAGGCTTATACAAGAGGCTTGATAATAATACAAGGAAAAGAAATATAAAACAGAACAAAAACTTTTAAAATATTGGAAGATGACTATAAGAAATTGGAAAAAGAACTACAGACATTTCCACAAAAAAGGGACATTAAAATTAAAATGGACATAACTAAACATAAAATGGGGCTAATGGGAAAAAAAAGAAATAGCACAAAAAATTAAAAATTCTGCTAAGCAGAACTATTTTTAAGATGCAAACAAACCAGGCAGATGGTTAGCATATAAATTGAGAAAGGAAAGAGACTCGAGAAGGATAAATCAATTGATAAATGAACAAGGACATGTATGCTATGGAAATGCAGAGAAGAAAAAAATTATTCAGGATTACTATGGAAAACTCTACCATCAAGAGAATGTTCAGGAAGAACGAATTCAACAATACTTACAGGAAGCAAATTTGCCTCAGATGCCCAAAGATATTGAAACAATGTTAGAAAGTAATATAACAATGATGGAATTAACAGAAGCTTTAAAAAAGCAAAACATTGGGAAAGCACCAGGTCCAGACGGTTTGCCAGTGGAATTTTATAAGACATTCCAGGAAACATTGAATCTTCACTTATTAGAAATTATGAATGAAGCTATGACAAAGAAGAGAATACCCAAAACATGGTCATTGGAATCAGCACCTAAACTGATAAAAAAGATAGAAGAGTATGGGAGAGTAGCAGGTTTGAAAATAAATAAAGATAAAACAAAGATTTTAGCAAAGAACATGTTAGTAAGACGAAGGAAAGAATTGGAGGAAGTTTGGGGGATCTATGTCACAAATAAGGTTAAAGTATTTAGGGATACACATAACACCAAGATGTTATAGCACAGTTAAGGAGGATAATTATCTTAAACTTAAACAGATTGCCACAGACTTGATAAAATGGGAAAATTTACAATTATCACTGATTGGGAGAATATCTGCAATTAAGATGAATGTATTGCCCAGAATCTTATACTTATTCCAGAGAATTCCAATCAGATTAGGGAAAGAATTTTTTGAAGATTTAAACAAAATAGTGCTAAAATACATTTGGCAGGGGAAGAAAGCGAGAATAAAACTTAAATTGCTACAAGATGCAAGAATAAGAGGAGGATTTGCTTTGCCCAATTGGGAATTATACTACCAAGCGACGAATCTGATGTGGGTAAAGGAGTGGATAACACTAAGGAATACTACACTTTTGAATTTAGAAGGACATGACCTGCTGTTAGGGTGCCTTCCTCTGGTATAAGGGAACTAAAACGCAGGGGTATTTTAGAAGACATTATATTCGAGAAACATTGTTTCTAAACTGGGAGAAGATAAAAAAGCAATATTATTTAAAAATTCCACTATGGTTATCTACTATTGAAGCTTTTTCCTACCCAATAATATATAAAAAGGAACAAACAGTTAGATATGGTGAGATATTGAATGAGGATGAACTTAAATCTATGCAAGCGTTGGAAGAACAAGGTGTAAAAATGAATAGGTTTTCATATTTGCAAATACGATCTAGATTTGATAAAGATGTTAAAACAGAAGGTATCTATGATAAATTGACCAATTTAGATAAAATTTTGACAGGTACTGATGAAAAAGTAATCAAAAAACTTTATGGACATTTGCTAGAGTTTAAATTAGAGGAAGAACAAGTAAAAGAAACAATGATTGCATGGGGGGAAAATTTTGGATATGGGATTGACTTAGATAAATGGCAAAAAATGTGGTCTCAAAATTATAAAATGACAATGTCAACTGCATATAAAGAAAATTTGTATAAGATGTTTTACAGGAGGCACTTACCCCCGACGAGAATTGCGAGGATGTTCAAGAATAAATCGGATAAATGTTGGAAATGTCATCAGATACCTGGTTCATATTATCATATGTGGTGGACATGCTCGGATGCAAAAATATATTGGAGTATAATCCACACATGGTTGGAAAAAATGACAAAACAACACATAGACTTTAAACCTGAGATATTTTTATTGGGAATTGTACTGGAAATTTATTGTAAAGAATTGAAATATTTGATTGTAAATGTTTTAACAGTGGCTAGAATTGTATTTGCTAAGAATTGGAAAAATACCTACGCAGCCGGAAATTATTAAGAAAATCATGGACTGTGCCGAAATGAGTAAATTTACATTTGAAATTAGAGAACAAGAGGATAAACCATTTTATATATGGGATTTATTTTATCAATGGTTAGATAAAAAGACATGGTAAAGAAATAGATTAGTAAGCCTTACAATAAAAGTTAATAGATTGATATAGAATACAATACAAAATATATAACCATTGGATGAATGTATAAGATTAAATCATAATGAAAATTAGGATATCTGGTATAAAATGATGGAAAAATAGTTTAGTCAAATGGATGTTTAATAATTGATATTATATAAGCACAAGCTAGACTAATAAGGTGAGAATTTATATAACTTGTGAGTAATGGTAAAAAAAAGGATAGCACAAAAGTTTGTAACAAACTGACACACTGTATGTATATAATTGAAAGAGGGTTTTATGTTTTTATGTTTTGTTTGTATGTTTGTTGTAAAAAATAAAAACTTTGTTTAAAAATTGCCAATATTGAGAAACGTTGGCTTAGACTGACCAATATTGTAGTTAATATATAACATTATACAACAGCTTTCTAAAAAAGTGCGTATGAAAGACATAAGATATTGCCATTTCCACATAACTGAGAGTTCAATGCAAAGGATTCTTAAATCTTTGTCTACACTTGTATACATTTTGTAGAGATTTAGTATTTGTTGAACAATAAATTATTAACCTTATGGTGAAATTAATCAAAGTAAAAAGTAAAAATAGAAAAATGAGTGAAGTGGCACTCTGAGTTTTCCAGAGTTACACAAAATGTCAGTTTCCAATTTGATACTAAGAGAACCAACCTCTTTTATTCCAGTCAAGTTTTCCATACCTTTGGAATGAGCATTTTTAAATATTATTATTATTATTATTATTATTATTATTATTATTATTATTATTATTATTATTATTGCATCAAATACATCCAGTTCCATCATGTGGCTGGTCTAAACTTTAGACTTACATGTAACACCATCCAATTGTCTCTAAATATTGTAGATTCATCTGACAGCTTTTCCTACTAGAAAAATAGAAGCCCTTTGCTGCTGTTTGTCTGTTCAAGCCTTTCCCCCTCCTGTTTACAAAGCATCCTTGAAAGCATCCAGGCAGAAACATAGCAGTCTTGCTGTGCAAGATTCTTAACCTTTTGGCTTCAGAGATGAAGAAAGGGTTTGTGCTGTTAAAGGAGTGACACATCCCAGAAATCTATCATGGGATTGATTTGTTTGATTTCAGGTAAAGATAGCGGCAAAAGGTCCTGTGTTTCTAAAGTGCTCCTGTTTGACCTGGATTATGAACTTTCCTTTCCGTATAATAAAGAGCGCACAGAAATGTTGTTATACATAGCCATTTTCACTTCTCTGGACAAACATTCATTCTTCATAAGGGACCAGGAACAACCTGCTATATTTTGGATGTCTTGAGCTTTTCTTTTTCATTCCTTTTGACACCTTTAGTAAATAATCTACTAAGGCATACAAATTTGCCTACTGGCTTTGGGGAACGTCTATGTAGTGTTTGCAAATTTTTTTCACCACTACCTTGGTCTCTGATAAATCAATTCTTGGAATCCTGCTCCATTGCACTAGGCAATCTGACCTTTGCTGCGAACCATTTGGATGATCTACTAACAGAATGGAATGATCTGCATACAAAAGTCCATGTGCACATCATCAGCCAACAACATTACAATCATTACTTATGCATTTATCCATAGCAACATTCAGAACCAAGGGAAATGCATATGTTTTGTTTACTCTCTGCTCACTGTTGAACAATTTGCTAAGCAATCCATTTATTCTCATGAATGTTTATTTCCGTAACATGCTATACCAAACCACCTTCATTTTTTTATTGGCACAACATTTTCCATAATTCAGATGCACCCCCATTTTCATATGCCTTCTCTAAGTCCAGAAATCTACAATAAACTTTCTCATGTTCAAATATTTCTTAGTGACTTGCTGAACAGAAACAAAAATATGAACCACACTTCTAAAATTGTACTCATCCCTACCTCTTCAAATTTCCAACCAAAATTCTGTCAAACTACAAATTCACAGATTAACAATATACAGGTCATATTCGATTTAGTGACTGTTTGAAGTTATAACACCACTAAAAAAAAAAGTGACTTACAACCATTCTTTATGCTTACAACCATCACAGCATCCCCACAATCATGTGATCAAAATTTGGGCACTTGTCAAGCAACATGCATTTACGATGGTTGCAACATCCTCGGGTCACGTGATCACCATTTGTGACCTTCCCAGCTGACTTATGACAAACAGAGTCAATGAGGGAAGCCAGTTCACTTAACGACCTCATGATTTACTTCAGTGATTTGCTTAACAGCCATGGCAAAAAAGGTCATAAAATTAGACACTTAATAACTGCCTTGCTTAGCAACCAAAGTTCTGAATTCAATTGTGATCATAACTCAAAGACCACCCTGTGTATCTTGAAGGACCTCTCCTGATGGTGTTTCCTTTGGGTGGATTCTATGTATTCTATGGTTTAGCTTCTCCACAAGACAACTTATTTCGAGCAAAAAACTTACAATGGATCTGATTAGTGTGGTTACTGATAGTTTCAGTAAGGGTGTTACTCACTACTGTACCTACACAGTTGAACATTCAGGAAACAGTTCATGTTTAAAGAAAACCAGAATTTTTACTTGTTTAGGTAGTCTTTGACAAAAAGCATGCAAAATATTCAAAAAAGTAAAATACAGAAACAATGCGAAAAATTGCTATAAAAAAACTTGGATACCATCTATCAATATACACATCCAAAGGATTTATCTTTTAAGTCTGTTCCCACAACAATATGCATCTCACCCAGATGAGCATAGCTAATGGAGTGGTATGACCAGGAACTGCTATATTGCTGTCTGTTCTGTATGACAAAAGATCTCATCCCAAGGATTATTTCATGTTTCATTTGTTAATATTATTTAAACTAAAGTTATAGAAATGGGGGATATTAACCCCATCTGGTTAATTCCATTTTTTTCTCTCTCTCTCCCTCCTCCCCTTTTTTTAATTCTATACCCTCTGCTGGAGATTCCTCCTTAATACTTTTTTTCCATTCCATCAATATGTCTATTCATTTTGTTTCTCTTTCAGTTCTAATGATTTTTGTTTTCTTTGACTAAGTACATTCTTTGCAACCTTTTCTTCTTCCTTAATAGTATACAATATCTTTCTTATCAATTTAAGTTTTTTAACCAATCATTATTGTACATGACTTTTCCTCTTATAGTTTATCATTCACCATGTATTTTTTGCATACCTTCCATTAGCAAAACTGTAACTTAATTCTTTGAACTCTGTTCCAAACAGCTTCTACTTGAAGGATAGGGGCAACTATGGTCCCTTCACATCCTGTGGACTCCAACTCCCAGAACTCATAATCAATAAACTGTCTAAATGTATATTTTGTATTGCTCACTTGTCTTTCATTTATCACTTCCTACCTATCTTTGGGTGTGTTGACCAGTTTTGAGTGACTAATGATTCTCCTGCTTTGGTCTGGTAAACTATAAAGAGAAGGGCATGGCTACAGTCACTTTGTCTAACTGATTTATGATCCCCACCAAT
This sequence comes from Pseudonaja textilis, assembly GCF_049901715.1. Lineage (NCBI taxonomy): Eukaryota > Metazoa > Chordata > Lepidosauria > Squamata > Elapidae > Pseudonaja > Pseudonaja textilis. Next base: position 125,731,000 of record NC_141990.1, on the reverse strand, counting down.
CCCTTGAATAAGGAAGAGAGGAGATGCAAACTTCTTCTTCACTATTCTGCACTTGACCCTTGATGAAAATTCTTCTTATGATTGATTGTTTGGAAACTATCAGTTGGAACAATCCATATTTCTATTTTTTCCAGTCTTCTTGTAAGTAATTTTTTTTAATTTACATCAATTTATAGATACCGGTAATCATCTACATTGTAGACCCTCTATAGAGCTGAAGAAACATCAACAACAAAGCATTTTCTAGTATTTTTTTTACTCACTTATCAAAGGTGATCTTAATGGAGTGCCCTTTCTTGCCTTCAATGACCCATTCGCAATTTAATGAATCTTTGTAGTACCCTGGCCATCCTGGTGGCAAAATAATGCCATTAGATGCGGTCAGGTGGCCACCACAGGGTGCTGAAAAACAAATAATAATAACGACAACAGCTAAATTGAGGCGTCAATTATGCTAAAATGTATTCATATTAAATTCAAGTGTTCTGTGGGTGAATTTTAAAACAGGCTGCAATTCCGATGACAAATAATTCTTCGGCTCTGTCCTGTCTAATCGTCTTAGTTTGTCACAAACAATAAATGCAGAATAGAATTCAGTGCCTCCTTGAAAAACAACCTTTGTTATCAACGGAATACATTTTACTCACTGCTTTTCTTCAATCTTACACTGGTGCTCCTTATCGCCCACTGTGAATTTGCTATGCCCTAATCAAGCCTGCCTCAAGATCATGTTGAATCTCAGTACATTTGCCTGCATTGGGCAGTTTTAAATATTTGATAAATAAAATAAAATAAATATGACTAATGAAAATTTTGCTGTTTTGCTGTTATAACAGTGAAATTCCTGCTTAGGGTGACAACAGAATGATTTTGAGTCAACCACACCAAGTCTTTCAATCTATCCTCCTGTTCTCTTCTTCTCAATCAAATCAAATACTAAATGTGAAAGATAATCAAATATTAAATGTGATTATCTTATATATGCAGCCAACCTGCCATTAAATTCAGTTCCTCACTGTTCCTCATTTTTGTTGCATCCTGTTATAGCATTAGTTTATGTTTTTTTTAAATACACACACACACACACACACACACACAATCACATTTCATGCCACTTTCTATATTATCATTAGTATGTATAATGATATTAAGTATATTAAGAACTTAATTCATACACTTATACATCACAGTTCAGGATGTGTCAATGGACACCCATATATTAGCAGTAATAAATGAACAGATTTCAAACAATATTGAATTCATTTTTATTTTAAATTTGCATCAGTCTAGTATGCTTATATATGGCCAATGTAAGTTCAGCCAGTGCTATTTATACTGGGAATGAATGTGTTCTATTGTGGTACTACCAGAACAGAAGAACCCTTGAATTATTCTACAACATTTACATTTATGAAAAAGTTTTTTTTTTAAAGAATAATCATTTGATTCTCAGAAATATATTGCAATTGAATTATTTATCTTTTAAATTGTGCTTTCCTCAAATGCCTCAGTAACATATTTTCAAGCCTGAGAATTTAAAATATCACTGGCAGAAAAAACATCCATAACTCTGAATATTTGTTTCTTATTAAAACTTTCATGTTCCCCCCACCCCGGATTACAGGTAGTCCTTGATTTAGAACCACAAGGAAGCCTCAAAATTTCTGCTGCCAAGTGAGACAGTTAAGTGAGTTTTACCCATTTTACAATCTTTCTGACCAAAGGTCTTAAGTGAATCCCTGAAGTTGTTAAGCTTGTAACACGGTTGTTAAAGTGAATCTGGCTTTCCCATTGCTTGTCAGAAGGTCCCAAAAGGTAACCATATGAACCTGGGATATTGCAGCTGTTATAAATACAGGCTGATTGCCAAGCATCTGAATTTTGATCCCATCACCATGGGGATCCTGCAACAGTCATAAATGTGAAAAGTGGCCCTAAGTCACTTTTTTTTTGCGGGGGGTGTTATAAGGTTGAATGGTCACTAAATGAAAGGTTGTAAGTCAAGGACTACCTGTAGTTAGAAGCATCTGAGGGCTACAAGAGGCAAGATAATTATATTCATTCTTTCATTTGCTTTTCAGAATATTAATTTACATACCATACATTTTACTTGATTAGGTATTAACCTAATACATAGTCCCCTTTGGTCACACTCTTCATTATTGTTAATTGGCTTTGCATTCATCCAACAACAATGAATTCATCCAACAACAATGAATTCAGCCCTCAGACTTTATGAGATTTAAAATAAGGACAAATTTATTTTAAAATGGATTTAATAGAATACACCAAATGAAGAGCCTTTTGACATTGTAATAATTGCTGTAAACAAATTACAACACTCCTAGAATGCAACTTTGGACATTGGAAGAAAATTGAGAAAATGGAATTACAGATTCCATTGTGTACCTTCTCCATCTTATTTTTTCCCCCTTTCACTAGGAACTAAAGTGGAGAAATGCCTATGTTCTAGTTTCATTCAGACCTTTCTTTCAGCCAGTCAAGCATAATCATACTAAATTGTCTTCCAGCTATCTAGAGGGAATGGGATTTTGAAATTGAGTTTCCAATTGCCAGAAGAGGGGCAAATGTCTGTCATAAAAAAGAAAGAGAGAGTTCTTCCAACCAAGTTAAGCCATTACATTTAAGAACTATTCTTCGATGAAATCAAATCTTGGGAAGCAAAAATGGTAGAATTAAACGTGAAAGAGTATTTTGTGTGATTTGAAAGTATTTCCATAAACAATCCTTCTAAACCTGTTCAATCATTTCTATTTATAGGAAATTCTCTGGGTTTTCAATAAAAGAATCTTTCTCACTGAGCTACTTTTGCATGTGGAGAAGGATGGATGATCACAGCTACCTCTGAAAACTGACTCAGGCTCTGTGTTTTTAATCTCTTTATTTATTTAATAGAGCAGATTTAAAAATCAGGAATAAGGGTGAATTATAAAATAGCTCATCAGACACAGCTCAAATGAAAATAGTGCAGTAAAAAATTGATAAATCCGAACAAATATTTATATGCATTTATTTTAAGACTGACTCATCTCTCTGTAGTTATTAGTCCTCGAATTGATATGCCATAAAAAGGAACAAAATTATTGTATTTAACCAATTAAAAGCAAAAGTTTAAATTAACATATTAAAAACAATGGAAGATAGCAAAAGCAAAATAATCATCATAATAAATAAATAGTGAATAGAGAGATTAAATTTAGAATTGCAATAACCTCAAGCACTAAGAAATTAAAATTGTTCAAGAAAATAGAAAATATTAGTAGAGTTCCTGAAAATGTACTGTATTTTGAAGTTAGAGTTGGGGGCAACTACTAAAGTCCATCCTCTGAGTAGTGATCCATCAAGGGGTGGGATTCAAAATTTTTAACAACCGGTTCTGTGGGCATGGCTTAGGTGGTGGATGTGGTTTGGTGGTCATGTGATAGGGTGGACATGGCTTGGTGGTCATGTTATTGGCTGGGTGTGGCCAACTAAATATCACTCATATTGAGGCATGCATCTCCTCGCCTGGCCTCTCATGACTGTGGGGATGCTGCAACAGTTGTAAGTGTGAAAAATGGGTCATAAGTCACTTTTTTCAGTGTCATTGTAACTTTGAATGGTCACTCCACACAAGCAAAGTACCAGCAAAGGAGGGGAAAAAAACTCCAGAGAAGTTCCTGAGACAGGAAGTCTCGTCCTGCCAAGAATGTAATAAGGGTTAATGGAGAGGCAGTTTCTGTAAGCAACACCAGAATGTTTCCTTCCTGCCTTCCTTACAGGATTAGGCCAGTATTTTTTTTCTAACAACCGGTTCTCCAAACTGCTTAGAATGTTAATAACCAGTTCTAACGAATAGGTGCGAAATGGTAGAATCCCACCCCTGGATCCATCACATCTTAGATTATGGGGGCACTTGGAAAAGATCCTATGATGTACTAACAATTCAGGTAGCAACATACTGGAAAAGGCCTACCTTCCAGTACTTTTATCACAAAACATTAATTTCATTGATAGAACCACTTTGAACTAGACCTGGAAACAATTAGACCACTGTTGCATGTTATACATTATGAAATACTGACATTATACAAATATATAGTAATACATACTTCCATTTTAGTATCTTCCTGAATTTTCAAAAATAGCCCAAAATGTCAAGTATCAAGGGTACCAAATGGAAAATTACCAGGTGTAGGATAATTAAAACTAATGAACACAGTGTAAACATTTTCAGATTCATAATTGAAGATATATGAAAGCCTTACCTTCACAACGTGGGACAGTTGAACTCCATACAACATTTCCATCTTGCAGTACACAAGTTATAGACTCTGAGCCCTGAGTTTTCACAAAGCCATCATCACAATGAAAAGAAACTGAACTTCCCAGAAGGAATCTATCTCCAAAGCGTCTTCCATTGATTGGGATTCCTGGATCATGGCACTCATTTTGACCAAATGCTAAATTTTACAAGAAAAAACATGGGCAAATTCCAATTAACAGATGGAGCAATATTATAATATATTCATACAAGCTCAATCTACGTAATTTCTATTACCAATTTATCACTGGTTTTTCCTGTTTGATATGACAGTTCAACTATAATGACAATTCTGAGACATTTGATACTGACAATGATAAAATGTGATAAATCTGAACCAGATTAAAGCTGTTAGTTGCACTGAGAGAAAACTGACATTTACTAAAATTTGGAGAAGTAAAAAGAAGTATTAATTGTTCTGACAATGGGAATGAATGAATGAATGAATGAATAAATGTTCTAGCCATCTCCACCACATAAATCGTACACAATTATCTATGCTTACTAGAAATAAATTAAATGAACACACCGTTACATTTCTGAAGATTACTGTCCTGCTAATTCTGTAGATATTTTCATTAACAACAAAAAATATAAGGGGGAAAGTATCTAAACGGAAATACAGTACTAAATTAACACATGATGAGCGATATAAATTCAAAACGACTGGCATGATTCAGCTAGCCTCAAGGAATATCAATTCCTATTGACTTCATACTCTGTGAAGAACTTATATTAGGTCTCCAAAATTAAGTCTTAGAAGTACTTACTTTAGTTCTATGAAGCCTAGCTTATTTAGTTTGAAAAATAAAAGGAGTACTTACTAGTATATGTTATATTGAATCCCCTTCCAGTAGTTGAATGATCTGATTGAAATTCAAGGCGTACTATGTGTCCATTGCTAGCAATTTGAGAAGGCACATCATTGCCTGAAAAAGTACCAAGAGCTGGTAGATCAGAAAACCCATCATCTTTCACTGTCAAATAATCAAACTGAGGCTCTACATCAAAGTCATTAAAAATAAGATGTATCCTGCTTCCTGGTTCAGAAATAATCAGCCATACACAATTCATGTTGTTTCCATATTCTTCGGGGTAGTTTGGTGAAAGAATAATTCCTGAAGGTGTTGTGAAGTTGAAGAAACATGAGACTGTAAAAGGAAAAACACAAGAAACAAATATCAACAATCCACATGATGAAAAGGCAAAGCTGTCTATAGCACAACTTATCATTATGTAAAGGAGTCTCAAAGATATATTTAGAAATCTAAGAAATAGAAGAGTTGGTATTAGCTAGCCAACAGTCAATTCCCTTGCCCCATTGGGAAGATGCGTGGCATATAAATTTAATAAATAAGTAAATAAAGGGGAAGTGAGACTAGACACTGAAGAACTAGTCTCCAGTTTTCAGCTCCCTGGCTTTATAACGTGGTTTCAGGTCAGTCATCAAACAAAAGAACAACAACCAAAAACCACCATCATGGTTTAGGGTAGTGGTGGCTAACCTTTTTAGGCTCCTGTGCTGAAAATTGCACTTGTGCTTGTGCACACGCACTTGTGTGCCAGCATCCAGAAGGCAATGTGCGTGAGGGGGCCCCACGCCACCTGCGCATGCATGCACAACCCCCCGTGCATGCCACATGTCTCTGTGCATGCGTGCAAGACCCCTGCACATTTGCAAAAGTTATAAGTCAAGGACTACCTCTATATGTTAACATTTTCTTTGTACGAAAAAATGCTTGTTCACTGGCTGAGGGAAGAAGCTAATGTCATTTTTCTTGTGACAAAATAGCTACATTGTTCTTAGGATCTGAGGGCAAGTGATGAACTATATCTCAAATAGCATAAGAAAAATTCTTAATAATCTGGGACACTCAATACATTTAAAATATAAGTGCAATAGTTGTAGTCATGCTACAACTATTATTGAACATGGTAATCAAGAACAATAGCAACTGATAATTCAGTTCTCTATGAGAAAGCACAAGTTACCATCTAATAGCACTCAAAGTTAATGTAAATAACAAAAAATTGATTATCAAAAACAGTCAACCCAAATTTTATCTAATGGTCTGTATTATGCAATGTGATTTCTCAATCAATAATGTATGCAACTTCATTAAATTTAAAATAAAGCCATTATGGAATATAACCCATTCTCAGTAAACTTTTTGATGTATGTCTTATAGGTAAGGATGATCATTTGTGTATTAAGTTTAATATGTAAAGGTTTTTTTTTTAATGTAAAACAATATGACACAACTGAAATACATTCAAATAACTCTACATAATTGGATTGTGGTTTGAAATACAACACAGTGTGGGCAAGATTTAATTACATTGCAAACCAAATTATTATTTTTTCCTCTCCTATTTATAGGGCAAGTTTATTCTCACATATTTTATTTAAGAAGATATTTTAATTAAAGCAAACTCTATTTGTAAAAGGAGAAAAGAACATGAATAATAAAACAGTAGAGTAAATGAGTATATCCCACAAGCCGGCATTCCAAGTGAAGGGGATATTCCAAGCTTCGCTGCAAATGACTGTAAATTACAGGCAGAGATCAATACAGTGATAAGAAAACAGATGAGAACTTACAGACACAACTGGGTTTATTGCCAGACCACTGATTGTTCTGCTGACATGTGATCATTCTCTCTCCCACAAGTTCAAATGCTGCCTGACATTCAAAAGTAAGAGAATCTCCATGAAGGAAACTATTCCCAGTCCTCTTCCCATAAGATGGAACTCCAGGATCACCGCAGCCGCCTTTCTCTATTTCTATATAAAGGGGAAAATCATTGATAGAATTTAAACGGCATTCTGCATGGACTTCAAAGCCATTACTTTATCGTTACTTCACTATGACCCTGAAAACCGACAATAAGATAAAGCTTTCTCTGTGTCAAACCAGGTTTGGATTATTTGCTGGCCAATGGAAGACTTCTTCAAAGTTAACCTTCAGTCAGACATTCATAAAAATATTCTTCTTTCTGGGCCAAGTTTACAGGGAGAAGCCCAAGACTTCAAAAAACAACATGGTTAGCTCCCAAGTTATTTTACTGGGCAATACAGTCATAAATTGTTGACCACAAACTGAACATGAATTAGCAGTGTGATAGGGCTACAAATATACATCAATTCATCTGAGCCTCCGTTAATAGAATCATTTTTTTTTCAGATCATGAAAATCCTCCGAGAGCCATGAACCTGCCCTCTGGAACAACAGCCCCCAAGAGAGGGGTGGGGGAGAAAGCCTGCCCTTCAAATAGTAAGTCTGTTCTCAGGTCTGGGATTAGGTGAAATTGCTTGTAGAATATCTGGCGATTTGTTTTTGGCTTGTTAAGGGGGTCTGGGATTAGGTGAAATTGCTTGTGGAATATCTGGCAATTTGTTTTTGGCTTGTTAAGGGGCTCTGAGTGTTCATTTTTAAAAAATGTATTCTTTGATGCTGAAATTGTAAGCCACTCAAAATGTTTGGAGGCAGAACACTTGTAATCTAATAAACAAACAAATGAACTTGTTAACATGAAAAGTCCTGTAAGGATGTATTGAAAAATGCTAAATGCTTAGGGTGGAAAAGGAAAATGGAGAAAAGGAAAACAATTTATATTTTTTCAAAGAGATGCAAGGTTATTACCCAGAAGAATTAAGATTCTTTCATAAACAGTTCTAAAGGGCAGGTAAATATCAAAGAGATTTAAGCTATATGTTAAGTTCGGAAGGTCGGGTTCATTAAGACAAGAGACTTCGGCTCAGTAACAACAGCTCTTTATTTACTGGCTAGAACAAGCTTAGAAACAATAGCAGCCGCGGCGGCTCTTTTATAGAGCTCGCCGCGGCTAGGCGGCCAATGACGCCTTCAAGTCCGCTTCAAGTCTGCTGCGCTTGGTTTTAGCCAATCGCGGCAGACTCTTAGTGAGCCAATCAGAACTGTCCAAGCTGTCCAATCAGGTAACGGTCTAAACGGACCAATGGGAATGCGAGGCTTCAAATCTATGGATATGGAACACTATACAAGTAATAATATAGTTTAGGACAGGGTGGGCAACTAAGGCCCCTTTATGACCTGTGGACTTCAACTCCTAGAATTCCTGAGCCAACATGGCTGGCTCCGGAATTGTGGGAGTTGAAGTCCACAGGTCATAAAGGACCATAGTTGCTAACCCCTGCTTTAGGATGATAAGGGTGTGAGTTATAGTTGCCAGAATCTCCCACTCGGGATAGGGCTGCAACTAGTACACTACCCAAGGTTGGCAAAGGTATTTGCTGGCCACAACTGGCAAATGCAGCAATAGCTGTGATTCCATTATGACTTGGAAATTATGCTTTTGTTCTTTTGGGAAAATCCCACTCCAGAGTTAAAATTAGAGCAGATACAGAACCACATAGTTTCTGGACATAAATAGGAGTTCTGTGTTGTTAGGGTATAACTTCAATTTTTATTCAGACTTCAGACACTGGATAAAAATATATCCCTAAAACAGTTTGCTGAAGTGGAAGTTCTAGTCCTGCCTGGGGCACAAAGCCAGCTGGGCAGCCTTGGGTCAACATATTACTCATCCCTAATCCATGGTAAACCACAGCAAATCATTTCTGAAATCTTGCCAAGAAAACTGCAGGATCTTATCCAGGCAGTTGTCAGGAGTAAAGGCATGCCCTTCTCACAAAAGATTGAAGTGTTGTTTTTAATGATCTCCAGAATATGCCAGCTGAGAGCAAAACACTTCAGTTGATGTAATTTACTGATTAAATCAGATCTCTTGTCACTTGACCCTTAACTAAACACTGTTTTCTACTGTTACTCAAGTTGGCAACTTTCTGATATGTGGACTTCAACTCCCAGCATGTTGACTGGGAAATTCTGGGAATTCCATACATCAGAAAGTTGCCAATGTTGAGAAACACCAATGTCTTCTATTTTTCAATAAACAATCTTACAAAGAATTCAGAAAACAAAACAAAGCAAAACCCCTTGGTGACATACAACTTATTAATCCAGTCAATACATAAATGGGTGAAGCTGTAAAAGATTGATATCACAATATCACAAATTGCTGTTCCATGAAAAAATGTTTGTACAGTATAAGAAAATCTTGAATTGCAGACATAAGATTGAACCATCTCATTGCTGCACTTCATATGGATCTACACCTTAGTTCTCACGGAAACTGAATGAGCAAAAATAGCAGATATAATCTCAATTTCCCATGGCATAATTATCATGCACTGTACACTGGTTTTATGTTCACACACAGTGGAACTTCCGGTCACAACTGTAATTTGTTCCATAACTTCCAACCCAATTTGGTCATGACCAAAAGTGAGACTGACTGCATATGCACCTACACCCCCCCCCACAAAAAAAAAATGGTGTGAAAGGGGAAATCAGCATGGAAAGAGAATAGGCCGCAGCCTTATTTGATTGCCATCCAATTTTTGAATCACGACCTGATTCAAAAATGTTGTACATTTTTTGGTCAGAACCCAATTTGATCGTGGTCAGAAACGTTGGTGACCAGAGGTTCCACTGTATGTACTGCTATATAACATTAATGATTCAGTGACTTTTTTTTTTTCAGCAAAGCCTGAATCTAGCGCAACTTTAAGAAAGTGCTAACTGGAAGAGTGTAAAGCACCGGGGATGACATTCCCTCCCACATTAAGATATATAACTGATTTAATTTTCCTTTATGAAGAGCTTTATCATCACTTGGAGCATCAAGGGGCAGTTCCACTAGCTTTTCCAGCTGCTGAAATATCTTCTGTCCTTCAGTGGTTGTCAGACAAAAAAGAGATTTGGGGCTATTTGATCTGTGTTGAGAAACTTTGTGCAAAATATAGCAGTTACAAAGGAGTGCTTTGCACGGGCACGTAATGAGAAGACTTCTTCTGTAAATGGACTGTTCCTCTTGATTTGGAATACCAGAAAACATCTTTTCTGTACAATTCACTCAAAAGAATAACATTCAAATTCAGGGCAATTATCTCTACTTATTTGAAATCTGAACAAAATGAGCTTTGTAATGGCATATATTTTCATGGATTAGAGCCCATCTCATCAAGCATGTTATTTTCAGTAAATTTGTTTATGTACGAGAGAGAGAGAGAGAGTAAAAGATGGAGCTAAATGACTGTGAAATACTAAAAATACAATATCTAATAATGAAATGAGAAATAAAAATACTGATAAAAATACAGTGCTAATTGAAAACAGCAATAATTGCTTATAAATTTTAACATTACTAAAAAGAATAACACCTGCGGTATATAACAGGAAACTATCTAATCAGATCTAATTTGTAACTGCTGAGTAGTGCTTTGAAATTACATGGCTGAGAATTGTAAATTTCCACTGGCACTGCTGTTTGGCAAATACAATCTGGCAATATTTCCATTCTTCAAAGAATGGCAAACCAACACAAATGTCTGCTGAAAACCAACAGGAAGCATTTCTTGACAATTCCAGTGTTATTAGAATTGAAATATCCAAATTATCCTTTTCTTTGCAAATTGAAAAATATCAGGGTATATTTTTATCCAAGTGGAAAGTTACCGTTTCCATTTACTTCCACAGCCATTTTCTCTCCCTTACTTCTTTAGTATGATTTTTTTCAGACTTAATTTTTGATTTGTCCGCATTATTTATGAAGTGTTCAAAAGGGTTGAGATTAAAATGTTGATTTTTCAGCAGCCCGAGAACTCTAATAGATTTAAGAGCACTTCTCATTGTGTCAATTACCATGAAGATGCTAATCAGCTAATCAGTCATAAAGAATTAACATGAATTTCTCTAGGGTATTTTTTTATCATTTTACTATATAATATTAAAGAAGATTGAGATGGCTTGGTTATTACTGAAAATATCTGATGTTCTGATAAGTCCACCACCCCAGCCTCTCCTGCTTCCCACAGCCTTTAGTTCATGCATAGCCTATGCTAGGGGTTTCAGGCTATCCCCACCCCCACTGAAGCACACCCCCCCCCCACATGGCACCCCCATGCTTCTTACTTGGAACCCTGTTCTCTGGTTAACAACCTGAATATCTTGGGTTTACAATAGCAACCTTCATTCCTAGGATTGTCATGGCTAAGTGATGTGGTTATGCTTTACGACCACATTTGCTTAGCAGTGGCAATCCCAATCTCTGTAACAAGAGAACTACCTGTACCATGCTTATTTCAGATGGGAGCCCAACTTACTTAACAAGAAACAAGTAACTATTCAAAATTGCCTTAAATTGACCTTCAATTATGTTAATATTTCATGGCTGCCTTTGATTTTCATAGGAAAAGCAAAGTTACTAACATGCAGAGAGCTAGAAAATAAAAAGAGCTATCATCAGTCATTCATCTAGGTTAGTCAATTTATTCAATGTTGGTCTCGTTGACTAATCAATACTAGTTAAGACTGGCTAGTAAAAATAGCAGGATTTGGAAATGAAAATTGAAAAGACAAAAAATGGGAATGTTACATAAAGAAAATCATTGCTTATTTGAAGTGTGATATTTGATTTTTACAATTAGAAACTAGCTGTCATGCTTCAAAAGCTTCCAAGATGAAAAGTATTTTTCTGTTGTATTTTGTACCTTTTTTAAGAAAAAAAAAACAATTTTGCTCCCACTGCTAGAGAAAGAAATTTATTTAGAGTAGCTTAGAAGCTGATCTCAATTATTTCTATTCTTTCCTTCTTTTCTCTGAGACTGTCTCATTTTTTAAATTACCATTGGCTCCATTCTTCTAACTTTGGAAATAAGCTAAAGAAATAGAATAAAGTCGCATTTTGGCAAATTTAATAAAACAAATCTAGCATTTCTGTGAGATATTACATCTAGTAACAGCATAGTATGGCAATCAGTTCTACTGAGTCAGATAGACCTGACCTTGAGAAATGTGGAAATCAGAATAAACCTGGAGTTTCAATAAAAATTCAACCACCTGTGGATAAACCCAGACTGCTTTGATCATCTTATACTTTCATCATGTATCAGTTAGATTATTGTAATGGGACATACAAAGATGCCTTTTTGTCTGGTATTGTGATGCAATATATGAGTAACTGGCCTTACTTTAAACAATGTGCTAGAGAAAAATGTGAATTAAAAAATAACGACCACTCCCAAGAATTGTTTTGAAATATCATTAATACACATTTTTCTTACCGGTGGTACCGCCCAATCACAAGTACACCAGAATTTTAGCTATCTGAAACGCTTTTTATAAAGCTGCATATTTCCAATCAAAATTTAAATAAAAAAAAAATAAAACATCCCCCCTCTATATTAAATAAATATGGAAAGTTTTCTTCTGAAAACAATTTGAATTTCAATTAGGAAAAAAAGACAATCATGGATATCAAAGAGCACTCTACAAGTATGGGATGAAAGGGTTGTTAAAGAATAGGGCTGGGGAATTCTGGGAGTTGAACTCCACAAATTTTAAAGTGACCAAGTTTGGAGAATGGCAGATAGCATTCTGGCATATCAGTCCTTGTATTTGGTTTTCTTTTCCCCCAATAAAGAGGGAATCCCATCCCAGAAGCCATTTCAAAAATAAATAAATAAATAAATAAACCCTGGAAACTCTTAAGCCCATAATTGAAGTCATAATCAGTTACAAGAATGCAATAACAGATCTGAATGATTGCCATTGCTCTCTTGGCAAAGTCTAGTGAGAGAAATGTGTCCTAAGAACAGCAATCATGTTTGATATGCAAAGAGAGAAAGAGAACATGAGGGATGCTGTTTCAGCTTTAATTACCCCTGTGCCTTTTATATCTCATGAAAGGGAACGATGAATCTATCAAAACCAGCAGAACTTCCCATGAAATTAATAAATAAACGATGCCTTCCCTTTAGAGTTTAGAGGCATGTGATATTGTAAAACTCTAAAAAAATAAATAAATACTGAATACAGAAAAATGGTTAAAAAACAACAACCCTAACTGGTTGTTGAAAACACAAAAGCATTAGAAGCCCAGTAACTGACAGTCAATCTACAGAGGCATCTTACCAGATTACAACCCTTAAGATAAAAAGTGACACCAAAAATGTTTGTTTAAAGTACTCTTTATTTTGTTTGAAAATGCATTACAGCAAAGAAAAAAATGCACCTTGGTGCAAGTGTATACAACTAAGACTCAGCCTAAGGGGAAATTCTTGCAAAAGGAATGGGAAAAGGTTCTGTGCACAAGCCAAATAAAAGAAAATAATGTAACACGTTTTTAGGTGTACACCGAAGTCTCTATGTAATTGAGTTTTATCAGAGACCCGGAACATTTACACTTCATAATCTTGGAGAAGGTGTGTGCTGTCTGTCTTCCTAAAGACACACTGGCTCCTGGGAAGACTTAAAAACAGCTCAAACAAATCAGTTTCTGGCTTCTTTCGTGCTAGGGGCCAGTCTGAGGAGTGAGACTGAAGTGGAGGAACAGAGCTTAAGAGCTTTTGACCTTGCAACTCAAGAGCCAGAGGAAGTCCTCTACCGATGAAGTCATGAAAGAGCAGAACTTACTAGAAAATACAACTGTTCTGCTCTGGAGCAGTCAGCTAATCTCTTACTGGATACAGAAGCAGCAGTCTGAGTCAGCTGATGGAGAAACTTACTGGAGCAGATCCTCTACAGTGGAAGACTGACAGAGTAAAACAAAGGCTTTTAATGGGAGTCCCTGAAATAAAGAGAGACTTGCTTGAATCTGGATTATTATTTTTTTTTAAGGCTTAGAAGTCAGAGCTCTGTTTTTAATTTCAGAGCTCAATTCCGGATTGTGTGCGGTTCTGTTTCTCTGAGATCCTTGGATTACTACAAGACTATGTTCAGTTTTATTCCAAGATCTTGGATTTGCCTTTGTGAGAGGGAAAGAGCTCTTGCCACCCTTGCCATCCATACCATTCACCAATGCTGGCCATTGGGCCTAACCTGTTGGTGAACCCTAAGCAATAAAACAAAAAGATTGCTTAAGTCTTTCTGCCTGTTTCTATGGTTAAACTGACTAAACATGTGTCCCTCAAGGAAATTGGCAAATGCAGACATCCCCTTGAGATGTAGAAATCCTTTATCCACACAATGAGATTCTCCCAACACTAGAACCATCACCCAAAGGCCAACACCTGGACACACAAAGGGGCAAAGCTTATCTTACTCTGCAGAAAACACCACTTCTGGGCCCAGCTCAATCCCCCGAGGCAAATACATTGGCAGACATCTTTACACACTTCCCAAACGAAGACTAGACTTTCCTATCCATAGTAGTGATCCTGTCTTTTAAAAACTCATGGCCATCATCGATTGGTAAGATGTTCATTTCACTGTTAAATAAATTATTTTTGCTATCAAGCAAGTCAGGATGAAGTAAATTGCCCCCCCCCCGTAACACCTGTATCAACACCTTCAGCTATTGAAAGAAGTACCCCTGTACCATCCCCCAACTCTTGCATTCCTGCATTGTAGGAAAATTTACAGCTGCCATGTATCTAACCTCCCCATTTGTAATTTCTGGCACAGACCATTTAACTTCAAGATTTTGGGGAGTTACATTTGTTTAGTGATTTAGTCATCCTTCTTTATAAGTGAAAAAAAAAAAAAAGGGATAACAGAGTTGGAAGGGACACTGGAGGCCTTCTAATCCAGCCCGCTGCTCAGGCAGGAAACCCTAGAGCCCTGGTGGCGCTGTGGTGGCACAGTGGTTAGAATGCAAGCTAATTCTGCTGACTGCCAGCAGTTTGAATCTCACCGGCTCAAGATTGATTCAGACTTCCACCCTTCTGAGGACAGTAAAATGAAGACCCAGATTGTTGTGGGCAACATGCTGACTCTGTAAATCACTTAGAAACAGCTGTAAAGCACTATGAAGTAATATATAACTCTAAGTGCTATTGCTATTACTGTACCATTTCAGACAAATGGTTGTCCAATCTCTTCTGAAAACCTCCAGTGTTGGAGCACCCATAACTTCTGGAGGTAAGTCATTCCCCTGATTAATTGTTCTCACAGTTAGGAAATTTCTCCTTAGTTCTAGGTTGCTTCTCTCCTTGATTAGTTTCCATCAATTGCTTCTTGTCCTGTCTTCAGGTGCTTTAGAGAACAGGTTGACCCCTCTTCTTTATGGCAACCCCTCCAATATTGGAACACAGATATTAGATTATGACTTGTAAATTTCTTACTGGAGGTTATCTGGCAGAAGTGCTCCATAGATTAATCTTACTGTGACTATCATCATCTGTAGTCTAATATTCTAGTATAATACATCAAAATTTCCTTTGTGCTTGAAGTGTGCAGTTTTTCACTCAAAAATCGTAAGTTTTCCTCATCCTTTGCAAAAAAATGTTAGAACAAAAAGCTGATTTGTAATATTAATTTATTCCTTCCTTTCTTATGAACTGTTGAACTGACAACCTATTTATATCATCTTGCAGAAATACACATACTTTTAATTAAAATTTAATTAGCAGTAGACCTCATGTCCAATGGACTAAAATTAAATTGCCTTGATGTCAAGCAATTATCCTGGTTGAAGTGATGGGTAAAACAGCATTTTTAAAAAATACTAAAACAAAAAAGAAACTGTAAAGACTATTCTAAAATGAAGCATAGATGAAATGTCAGTGTTCAAATCTATACGAAGTCTCTCAAAATCTTTTATAAAATGAAATGGCAATATGAATGCCACAATTCATATTTAACTATTTAAGTATGTGATCTTCTGATCACACGGATTGCTAGGGTGTCATAATTTTCTAGAAAGTTAAAGGTAGTTGTCTGAAAGGCTTACATTAGTAATCATTCTTTATCTCACAGTTAGCCAGATGTTTAGACTGGGTTTGGCTATCAGTTAAGTTCTTCCCAAGATCCTGGGTTAGATAGAAGTTGTTTCATAGTGTTTTAAGTTGTTCCAAGTAAAGCTGTCTTTTGCAATTGACTTTTGGGGATTTTGTCAATGCTGACAGTGTTCTTTAGCAACCACATAGATAAAACTTCTCCAGGATTATCTAACTACAATCTGGCACTTTGAGTCTTTCAACAGTATACTCCTCACAACTGCAAATAAGTCCTTCTACCTTGGTACTACTAATTATATTATTATCTTTCCTTCTATCTAATATAATTTAAAATAATTTATTTATTTAGAAAATTTATTTGCTGCCCATCCCATATTGAAAGACTTCTACATCATGTTAAACATCTCAAGACTTTGCTTTAGGCATACAAATGGGTAGGGTCATTTATTTCAAGATAACTCTTCATTGATTTGTTCTATGAGCCATTTGTTTATTTGTTCATTCATGGAATTGTCAAGAATTTTGTCAAATACCAAAGTTCAAAAGCTTCAATACACTTCCTAGATTACTTCTTTAATGTCCAAGTTTTCCATAGAGCATTATAGGGAAAATCAGTGTTTGCATAATTATGATATTTTTAGGTACAGACAGGTCATGGTGTCTAAATTTCCAAGGCCGTTATTGGTAACAATATATTTCTTGATTGCTTCTTCCTTTACTGTTCATTGTCAATCCTAAAAAAAAGCATCCACTACTTCAATATTTTCATTCTTAATTCTACAGCTGGTTGCTGTACTTGTTATTCGTTTTGTGTTTTGCATATTTAAATCTTAGGCACATTTTTTCCACTGTGTTTCTTGGCTTTCATTATTAGAATTAAAATTAATAACGCACACATTAACTTCTCTTTGGTAGTCTTTGACTTCCTCAATTATCCTAGGTGTATCAGCAGTATTACAACTAAAAAGTGGTCTGATCTAAAAATCTCTAAATCCTCCTCATGAGTTCATTTTTCAGATCAATATTAATATTGAAACTAATCTTGGTTATAATAGGCTAAAATAGGCAGAAAATAATCTTTTAATTACCAAATAAATGTTCACATCAGTTTTCTAACTTTTCCTTCATTGTACAATTTAGTAGTACATCATTTATCATAGTATTGTTCTGTTTTTTTTCAGAGCTTCTAGAAAAAGAGCTTAAAACCTTAACATATTTTTTTTCTAGATAAGAAGAAAATGCTTTCTGATAATTCTTATTATAATCTGGGAAATTGATAGTGCTAAATATAATAAAACTCATTCTGGTGTCAAAGATGAATTTGTGTGCAAATGTTGCAAGCATGAGCCATCTTACGCAAAGCGTATGTTCAATGTGCCTCTAAAAATAGCCTCATTTTTTGCGATCCAGCAGCACAGCACGAAGGAAATCTACTTTAATTTACTCCCTGCTGCTACTTAAATAGCTATGGCAAATTATACAAAATATGATTTACAGAAATACATTTTATCATCAGGTGCCATAGAATTAGAATTTGACAGTTCAAAAAGACTTCTATTGACAAAAGAACCTGAAATTCTATCCCATAATATATTTTTGCTTCTTCTCAGATGCAAATATTGTATTACAGTTTATGGAAAGCTTATTTGTGCATACCGGGAGAAGAAAAAGCATTTTTCCCCTCCTCTGATAATTTATGAAATGTTAATATGGTGTATGGCTTCATAATCCCAGGCTTCATATAACTATGTCTACTTCTTGATCTTTTACATCAGCAACCACATAAAGGATGTATAGCACCTCTCTCTCTCTCTCTCTCTCTCCCCAACTCCCTCCCTCCCTCCCTCTCACATACACACACACACACACACACACACAGAGAGAGAGAGAGAGAGAGAAAGAGAGAGAGAGAAAGAGAATAGTTTCCTACCTATTATCAAGGCCAATACTGAACAAAAATACTGTTTAAAAACAAAACAAAATAGGAAATACCATATACATCAACTGCTGAATTTAAACCTGGTGGCGTAAATAAAAAAAAACAGCAAGCCAATATAAGGCTTATATGCTTAAAATATTATTTTTTATCAAGTGATTCCATACACAGAAAAATATTATCCAAATAATACAGTTAATAGAACAGAAGTGACTATAGTCTGAAGCATTGCAGTCTCTTTTATAATGAATTTCTATATGATTGCAGAATGTATTTAGTGTAATAATTCACTTTTGAAAGATAGAAATAAAATATTTCATACTTCCAAAGTTTACCTTTTCAGTACCTTCATTTAATAACCTTGACTGAAACAATCATATTTCTAGATTTAGAATTCTGTCATCTGAGTGGAAGTGTCAGTCATGATTTGCCATATTCTTGGATAAAATGAATAAAATATTTATTTTTTAGTTCTTTTTGTAACTAGAAGTAGGAAATTGCAACTGGGAAAGAATAGTGGTGAGGTTGTTGTTGTTGTTACTGTTGTTGCTGTTTTAATGTATTGTTGCATTTAGCATGAAGTTACTTCATTGGGAGAAAGCAGTGGAAAACAATTTCTACATTGTCCAGAAAAAGAAATAGATGCAATCACTAACAGTTGAGTTTAAGTCAAGGACATCTTTATTTATACCTACACAGTTAGATTTTATCAGTGGAGGGCAATAATTATTGGGAATGCATTATGTAGGGAGAGGGACTTTAACTCTTTCTGCTGTCTTGCCAAGTTTCAAACTGGCCCTTTTGAACTGCTGTTTGCACTGAAAAAAATACCTCATAGGCTAGATGGCTTTTGAAAGCTTTGCTATTTATAGAATTCTGTTAATTATGAATTCTTCAGAATGACACACCCATAGGCTTACTGTCAACTCTGAAGCGAACCTGGCTGAAGCCATCTTTTGCTGACTCATACAAACCCTGAGAGGGGGAAGTGAGGGGGGAAGTAAGAGTCAAAACAAAAAGTTTTCTTGTGGGAACTCAAGGTCATCTCAACAGGTGGCAGTTTGAAGGAGGAGAGGAGGGACTAAGCAGCCAGCCCGCTATTGGACTAAAATTATTTTAATTGTAACCAGTTTGGAGTCTTCAGAAATGAGCGGCACTGAGGTTGAAGCAACAAATAATGTAGAGGCAAACCATTCTGCTTACTGCATAATTAGTTTATAATATTTTTTTTTCTTCCTTATGATATGTTGGAAGGGCAAAAAATGGAAGCCCCAGTAACTGGGAACTTGCCTCACTTGAACTTGAATATATATATCTCTTAAGTTTTCACGGGTACTTACATGTATGGTATTCAGCTTTGCTCGGGTATTTTCCCACGTCATTGTAATTGTGCTTTTAAAGTTCTAGCAACGTTTCGGCAGAATCTCATCTGCCATCATCAGGCTTCTGTATTGCTTGATGATGGCAGATGAGATTCTGCTGAAACGTTGCTACAACTTTAAAAGCACAATTACAATGTGGGAAAATACCCAAGCAAAGCTGAATACCATGTATGTATGTATGTATGTATGTATGTATGTATGTGTATATATATATGGTATTCAGCTTTGTTTGGGTATTTTCCGAAGTTATTATAGTTGTGCTTTTAAAGTTGTAACAACATTTTGGCAGAATCTCATCTGCCATCATCAGGCTTCTGTATTGTGTTCATCTGTGAGTCAGACTTTTACAGTTGTTTCAGTTTTAAATTTGGGGCTGCCTACTGCTGTGCCAGAATCGTTTTTTTCTTCATCCTGATTGGTTGGGAGTCTTGGTCTGTGTTTATTGGTCTTGGAGTTTGCTGTGTTCTGCTTGATTGGTGTTTCTAATATCTTCTGTCTGTTTTGTGGCTTTTGTTGTCTTGATTGGCTGGCAACATTGTGTTCCTGTATTGGAGGCTTTTAGTGCAGCTTGGCTCTGAGTAAATGGACGGCTATCATTTATTAGGAAGCTAGGTTTCATCTGGGTGCCTGGTTGGAGTGTGTTTGAGCTGGAGGTATCGGGGGGATCTGTTTGTGCCCAGGTGTTTGCCTGGCTTGTGGTGTGGAGATTTTTTTGTTTGTGAGTGCAGGCTTCCAAATAATTGACAGTCTGGTGGAATCATCTCTTCTATTCATGCTTTCAGGTATTTTTTCAATTTCTATGGCTTCTCTGATAATTCTGTGGCTGGAGTTTTCTATAGTGTCTAGGGTTTTGGTGCCATTGAAGTTGATGCTATGACCTGTGGCTTTCATGAGTTGGACTAGTGAGGAAGTGTGTTCCAGCTTTTTGACTGCATTTTTGTGTTCATCCAGGCGGGTACTTATTCTTCTTTTGGTCTGTCCAATGTATGTGGCAGGGCATGATGCAGAGGGGACTTCATATATGCCTTGGTTTTCCAGGTCAATTTTACCTTTGGGGTTTCTTAGGATGGCTGCTATTTTTTTGTCTGTTTTGAAGGCAATCTTGATGTGATGCTTGTATAGTATCTTACTGATTTTGTCTGTAGTATCTCTTATGTAGGGCAGGACAGCTGTTCCATAGGTCTGTTCATCTTCTAGGTCTCCATTATGTCTCAATGTGTCTTTGTGGATCAAGCCAGTGATTTTGCTTTTGTGGAAGCCGTTAGCTGTCAGTACTTTAGTCAGGGTGCATAGTTCAGTCTTTATGTGTGTCTTGTCTGCCAGGCGTTTGGTTCTGGTGATTAGTGTTTTGGCCACGGAGTTTATCTGTGCTGGGGGTGGGTGGGATTGAGCGTTGAGGTAGCGGTTGGTGTATGTTTTCTTCTGGTATATGGTGTGTCCTAGTGTGCCATCTGTTTTTTTGTAGATTAGTAGATCTAGGAATGGTAGTTGTTTGTTTGTTTCCGTTTCCATGGTGAACTTGATTTTGGGGTGTGTGCTGTTTAGGTGTGTTAGGAAATTGTTTAGGTTTTCTTTTCCATGGGGCCAAATCACAAATGTGTCATCGATGTATCTTAACCATAGTTTGGGTTTGTGGGTGACATTAGCCAGGGCTCTGGATTCGAATTCTTCCATGAACAGGTTTGCAATGACGGGTGACAGTGGTGATCCCATAGGGGCTCCTTCAATTTGCTTGTATCTTTGTCCTTTGTATATGAAATATGTGGGTGAAGCAGTGTTCTGATAGTTCCATGAGGTGTTTGGGTGGTTGGTATTTATTTTTGATGATTTCAAGAGTTTCTTTTATCAGGACTTGAGTGAATAGTGAAACCACAACAAAGCATATCTTTTTGTTTCACCTGTAGATCTTTGGTCATTTCCAAGAAGTGGTATGAGTTTTGTACATGTGAAATGGGCCTGAGAGGTATGCGTTCTTTGTGTATTTTTGGGAGGCCATATAGCTTGGGGCATCTGGAAGATTTTTCTCTTGGGATGATCGTCTGTTGGATCTCTTTGCTCATGTGATTGGTTATAATTTTCTTCTTGGTTGATTTTTCGAGGTATGTGGTTGGGTCCGTGTTTATGGGTTTGTATGTGGAGTCTTGGAGTAGGTCTGTCAATTTTGTTTCATAGTCTTTTCTATCCATTACTACTGTGGCATTACCTTTGTCTGCTGGAAGTATGATTATGCTGCTGTCATTTTTTAGGGTTTGCAGGGCTTTTAGTTCCTCTTTGTGCAGGTTGCTTTTGAGTGGTTTGCTTGTGCATAGGATGTTAGTAACTTGGTGTCTTATTCTATCAGCTTCATCCGTATTTAATTTAGTTAGGCTGGATTCTACTGCACATATGATGGATTCTGTGGGGATTTTTTGGGGGTGCTATACCATAATTGAATCCTTTGGTTAGGACATCTGTTTCTGTTTTTGTGTGTTCTCTGTTGGAAATGTTATGTACTAATTGTTTCAGGTGTTGTTGTGAGTTGTTGGGGGCTTTCTTGTCATGCTCTAATTTTTTAGTTTCTTCAAGAGTTTGTCATTTTTGTAAGTGGTTTCAGTTTCAGCCACTTACAAAAATGACAAACTCTTGAAGAAACTAAAGAAATTAGAACATGACAGCTAACGGCTTCCACAAAAGCAAAATCACCAGCTTGATCCACAAAAACACACTGAGACATAATAGAGACCCAGAAGATGAACAGACCTATGGAACAGCTGTCCTGCCCTACATAAGAGGTACTACAGAAAAAAATTAGTAAGATACTGCACAGACATCACATCAAGACTGCCTTCAAAACAGACAGAAAAATAGCAGCCATCCTTAGAAACCCCAAAGATAAAATTGACCCGGAAAACCAAGGCATATACGAAGTCCCCTGTGCATCATGCCCGCCCACATACATTGGACAGACCAATAGAAGAATAAGTACCCACCTGGATGAACACAAAAATGCAGTAAAAAAGCTGGAACACACTTCCTCACTAGTCCAACTCATGGAAGCCACAGGTCATAGCATCAACTTCAATGGCACCAAAACCCTAGCCACTATAGAAAACCCCAGCCACAGAATCATCAGAGAAGCCATAGAGATTGAAAAAAAGATCTGAAAGCATGAATAGAAGAGATGATTCTACCAGACTGTCAATTATTTTGGAAGCCTGCACTCACAAACAAAAAAATCTCCACACCACAAGCCTGGCAAACACCTGGGCACAGACAGATCCCCCTTGATACCTTCAGCTCAAACACACCCCAACCAGGCACCCAGATGAAACCTAGCTTCCTAACTAATGATAGCTGTCCATTTACCCGGAGCCAAGCTTCACTAAAGGCCTCCAATAAAGTAACACAATGTTGCCAGCCAATCAAGATACAAAAAGAGCCAAAAAACAGACAGAAGATATTAGAAACACCAATCAAGCAGAACACAGCAAACTCCAAGACCAATAAACACAGACCAAGACTCCCAACCAATCAGGGTGAAGAAAAAACCATTCTGGCACAGCAATAGGCTGCCTCAAATTTAAATCTGAAACCACTGTAAAAGTCTGACTCACAGATGAACACTATACAGAAGCCCAATGATGGCAGATGAGATTCTGCCGAAACGTTGCTACAACTTTAAAAGCACAACTACAATGACGTGGGAAAATACCCGAACAAAGCCGAATGCCATACACACACACACACACACACACACACACACACACATACATACATACATACATATGTAGGGCTAGGTGTGTTCAAGTCTTTTCCCGTGGAAGATTAAGAGTATCTTGGCACAGGAATCTTACATGGGAAAAGACCAGAACATACCTAGACCTACATACCTGTACCAGTGAAAATCTATGAAAACAAATACATACATATACATGCACACACACACACACACACACACACACACACACACACACACACACACATATATATATATATATATATATATATATATATATATATATATATATATATATATATATATATATATATATATACTATATATACTTATATATATATAAGTTTCCTGAACATTTAACAGCAATGCTTCTGATCTGTTAGTTTTAGGTATCTTCTCAAAATAACTTCATTTATTAATTTCAATCTGAAGCATACCTTGATAAACAGCTTTGAATCCTAGTGAGCCAATGCTGTCATCTGACTGTAGATGAAGCCACATCTGGTTGCTCATGCTTACAATAAGATCAGGAACACTGGAACCTGTCAGACTACAGAAAAACAATAGAGTTGATTGTTACAAAGTTAGAAAAGTATTGGGGTATTTGTAATTTTGCAAAGATTCTTTTAAATTGACAGAAATGTTCTAACTCACTTATAATACAATTCGGACAAAAATCATTGCCTATTTAGTCTAAGGGATTGGAAGAAGAAGCAAAATAGAATTTCCAATGAATAATGTAATGCACTTACACATATAAAACTGTTCTTGTATCTCCCACTTTGCCAGCATCTCCTACTGTAAGAGTGTCATATCCTCTTTCCAGTTCAAATTCTTCAAAAGCAAGCTTTATGACCTATTAGAATCAGAAAAATATACTTCAATTAATTCAATGCTTCTCTAAAAGAGTAAGTGTCTCTAAAATGGAAATTGCGTTGAATTAAACACTATGATGAAGGAAAGAAAAAAAATGAATTATGGTACATAACCTTCTGCCTTCTTTGTTCTCACTCACTTCTTTCTTTGTGTCTTTTTCTTTTGTGCAGAAATCACCACAAAGAAGTAAGAAACTCTGGCATGTAAAATAATGGAAAGTCACATAGAATAGTACACTTTGCCTGTCCCTCAAAGCCAAACAACTTCAACGGCATACTTTAGAAAATTGATTGGATCAATAGTTCATTGTTTCATATGTTGAGCCAGGCAAATTCTAATAGTTGTAGATATTCCATAAAGGTATACGACTGTTTTATGATTGATTATGTGCCCTCAAGCTCTTTTCACCTCCTTGTGATCACATAGATTTTTTTTTCATTGACCTGTTTCCCCCAACTAAGTCTCATACATTCATTGTTACTGTAACTGAATCAATCCTCCTTGGGGTTGGTCAATCTTTCAGTATTTCCTTCTACTTTTCAGCATTAGAGCATTAAAGTTGGGTCTTCACATAATGTGTTCCACATAAAAAAAATTTGAGCCTGGTCATTTTGACTTGAATGAAAGTCTGCTTCTGGACTCAATTCAAGGTGTTGGTTTTAACCTTTAAAGCCCTTAATGGCATAGCATTATCTGAAGATCATCTCTCTCCAATTACATCATATATATTGCCAAGAAGACTGTAAAGACTTATCCAGACGTTTGCCAGGAGTGGCTCAAAAGCACATACACTCACAACAAATAAACATAAAGCTATGTTTTGTTTTGTTAACTGAGCTAATTGGGTGCATGCTTACTTTAATTTGGATATAAAGGATAAATTGAGAGTGTGCAGTATGCAAATTTAATTAGTAATTTTCCTATAAATTTCAATTTCAATTCCATAAATAATCAAGGAGCACAGTGAAAAAAATTGTACTAAAATTAAATATTAAAATTATCAAACTAAGGATGGAAGTACAAAAAGCACCTTTAGAATTGACAATGATGACATAATGAGGTAGATAATGCCTGTCATTTAGGATCAACCATCAACAGTAAAGAAACAAGCAGTCAAAAATATGCCCTATCAGTTGGTAAACCAATTTTGATACTGTGATATGTCTAAGACTATAAGAATCAGACCAGTGCAAGCCCTACGCTAGTCGATGGAACTGAAAGTTGAAGAAGCAGTATAAGAAGAGTGCTCTTGAATGTTGGTGTTGGAGAAGATTCCTAAGAATATAATGAAAAACCAAGAACAATAAGCAAATGGATCATTGAACAAATCAACCCAGAGTTCTCATTTGAAACACATGACTAGGATCAAATTATTGCATATCTGACACATAATGTGAAGACCAAACTCTCTAGTGGTTTCTAATGGTGGGAAATTGGCTTTCAGATACCCACATAAATCATCCAGCAGCCAAAAAACCTAATACAATCCTTGGATGTATTAACAGAGGCATAGAATCAAAATCACATGAAGTATTAATACTGCTTTATAAATCCTTAGTAAGACCACATCTGGAATATTGCATCCAGTTTTGGTCACCATGTTACAAAAAAGATGTTGAGTCTTTGGAAAAAGTACACACACACAAAAAAAAGAGCAACTAGATGATTAAAGACCTGGAGACAAAAACATATAAAGAATGGTTGCAGTAATTGGGTATGGCTAGTCTAGAGAAAAAAAGGATTAGGGCTGACATAATAGCAGCATTCCAGTATTTGAGGGACTGTCACAAAGAGGGGATCAATTTATTTCCCAAAGCACCAGAAGGCAATATTGTTATAATGTAATATATTTATTTATAATATATATTGCGTAAGCTGCCTTGTGTCAACATGGCTGAGCAGGCAGCAGTATAAATTTTCTAAAATAAATAAATAAATAAAGACAAGAAACAATGGATTGAAACTCATCAAAAAGAGAAGCAATCTGGAGTTAAGGAGAAACTTCCTAACAACGAGAACAATTAACCAGTGGAACAGGTGGCCTCCAGAAGTTGTAGGTGCTTCATCACTGGAGGTTTTTAAGAAATGGTCTGAAATGGTATAGGGGCTCTTTCTGGTGGTGGTGGGGTGGTGGTGGTGGTGGTTGAGAAGACCTCCAGGATCCTTGCCAGCTCTATTCTGCTTCATTCAATTTATTCACTCATCTCTTTCCATCTGTTTAAATGTTTATATGCTTTCTACATTTAACAATCAACTATTTGTAAAGAAGTAAGTTGTAAAGCAGAATAGAATTGCAGAAAATGTACACTATAAAATCTAAGGCTGGTGCTGCGGCTAAAATAATCTTATAAAGCAGCAACAGATAATAATGCTGTTTTGAATGTTTATAATTTTAGAGTTTCATGTTATTGGGCAAAGAAGTTTTTGCCATATTTAAAGAGGAAATGGATTAAAACGGTTACCATGCTACAGTATTAGATGTTCAGTTCTACATATATATTAAGAAAAGAAAGCTTTTAAATGTTTCCAAATTCAGAATGTAATTACTGTAGAAGAAATTGACTAATTTAAAATATGTCATATTAAAAATTAATAGCAAATAGCAATTTACACATTGACACAGGTAGAAGATGTTTCTTGGCTATTTTAAATGCCTCTGAAAAGAGACGTTATATTTATCTAATAGCCTGTGTATTCTTTGCAAAATATTACCCCTCCATTCAATTTCTTGTCATTCCATATGTAGTATTGTTCAATGTTGTCTCATGAACTACCATAGTTGTCACAAGATTCTGGTGCTAAATTTTAAGAATATAAATAAGTCACCAATGATTTGTGTATTTCATTCAAAGTGAATGGTCAAATGGCTTTCTTTTTCTCCCCCCCTTTTCTTATACTCTCTGATCAATTGTTAACCTGGGGAAATAAATGCCTGGATGCCATAAGCTCATACTTTATAATGTTGAACAGAATTGCACATAAATATAACTAGAGTTAAATGAGAATGTGCACCTGGATAAATCACAGCTGTGATGATGCCTACTGGCAGGCTCTAGTGGGACTATTATTCTGTTCCAACAATGAATTTATAGATAATATTTTGCCATATTTATACATATATATATATATAAACACAATGAGCCAAGACAGCAAAATGTGTTCTTTTCCAGCTTATGATGAAATAAAAGAATATTTTATGTACAGTAATTTTATCATATTTGAATTGAGGTTTGTAAGCCAATAAGATTTGTATAATGAATGAAAACTTAACAGCAATTTTATTTTCCTTCAGGATGTATGTACAGCATGTAAAGGACCAGTTTGGTGTAATGGTTGAGATAACAGCTTAAAAACTAGGAAACCATGAGTTCTACTTCCAATTTAGGCATGAAACCAGTTGGGTGACGTTGACCCAGTTGCTCTCTTTCAGCCCTAAGTAATAGCAGCCAAGGACTTGTCTAATCAGTCACTAGGATCAGGGGTGGGTTTCAAAAAAATTAGCAACCAGTTCTCTGCCCGGTTGCTGGGTGGGCGTGGCTGGGTCCTTTTTTGTTGTCCTGCACAGGAGAACAGAGCTGGAAATCAGGTTAGTGGGATGGGGAGGGAATGGGATTTTGCAGTATCCTTTCCCTGCCATGCCCACCAAGGCACTCCTACAGAACTGGTAGTAAAATTTTTTGAATCCCACCATTGCATAGAGGTATAATATCCTATTCCCACAACAACAAGCAAAATTAAGATTTCCTATATTAGAGGAAAGTAGAGTTGAAAAGTAAATGAAGCTCAAAGCAAGGTTATTCTTGCCTTCTCAAAAGAATTCTGATAGGGTGAGAGTTTCCTACAGTGATAAAATGTGTAAGTCATCTGTCCACCTCATACTATTCGCACCCTCAGTGTTCTCCATATATGGAAATAGAATTGCAACACTGTACATTTTAAAAACTCCAAGAGCAGCAGAAAATATACTTAATTGCCAAAGTCGCCCAATGGAATTATAATTCAGATTCAATGTGATTCAATCTAATCTTTAATGAACTGAAGCACCCCTTTGAAACTTTGCAGAATCCTCACAAAGACAAAAACTCCTGCCCGCAAACTCAGAGACCATTGGTAATGAATATGCAATGACAATATTCTGCAAAAGCTCCATTAAAATGTATAAAAATGTATAGAAAATCTAAGAACATAATGGTCATGTTGTGATGTGATTCATTTTTAAAATAGTCTTCAGAATTTACAATTATAAATTTCTGAACAATTTAATATTTATATTTATGTTACTAATTAGCTCTTTAACATATTAGATAATATGAGATGTAGTGCATATTGACATGTTTTTTAAAATAAATGTAGCTGTGCATATGTTTAAATATGTAAAACAATATTAAACATAATGAATTGAACACAACTCTATTAAGCTTTAAATACATTTGTCTGAGTTCCAGAGTCCACAACTTCAGGAAAATAGAAGATTTAAATTGCAAAATTGAAAGTAACAAGTTAAATTTAGTTGCTAAAACTGTATTGATGAAAAAGGAAATGAACTGAATAATATTTAACAACCTACGTAAATTTGGCATTTCCTGTAAGACACAAAAGATCAGGTCCACATGTGAAGGTCCAATTAAGCTGATTTATTAATAATCATGCCTATGCACAAGATATGTCTAAACACCTCATTGGGGTTAGATAAGAGTTAACAGAATTCAAGGGGGGTTGGACTTGGTTTGCTTGGTTTGCTAGTAGGGATTCTAGGCTGCTGCCTCTTTTAACTCTGTCCCCAAGGTTCAGCCAATCCTTCTCCTACATCTCTAGATACACTAGTAGCTTAACTCCCACAAATTTGATCAGGGGTTAAATGTTCCTATCATCTTGATCAATGGCCTGGAGGCCAGGCTGGGGACAGTCAGCATCTAACATGGACAGGTGAAACTCGAAAAATTAGAATATCATGCAAAAGTTCATTTATTTCAGTAATGCAACTTAAAAGGTGAAACTAATTTATGAGATAAATTCATGACATGCAAAGCAAGATAGTTCAAGCCGTGATTTGTCATAATTGAGATGATTATGCCTTACAGCTCACGAAAACCCCCAATCCACAATCTCAGAAAATTAAAATATTACATGCAATCAATAAAACAAGGATTGTACATAGAACAATATTGGACCTCTGAAAAGTATAAGCATGCATATGTACTCAGTACTTGGTTTGGGCCCCTTTTGCAGCAATTACTGCCTCAATGCGGCGTGGCATGGAAGCTGTCAGTCTGTGGCACTGCTGAAGTGTTATGGAAGACCAGGATGCTTCAATAGTGGCCTTCAGCTATTCTGCATTGTTCGGTCTCATGTCTCTCATCTTTCTCTTGGCAATGCCCCATAGATTCTCTATGGGGTTCAGGTCAGGTGAGTTTGCTGGCCAATCAAGCACAGTAATCCCACAGTCATTGAACCAGGTTTTGGTGCTTTTGGCAGTGTGGGCAGGTGCCAAGTCCTGCTGGAAAATGAAGTCAGCATCCCCATAAAGCTCGTCTGCAGAAGGAAGCATGAAGTGCTCCAAAATCTCCTGGTAGATGGCTGCGTTGACCCTGGACTTAATGAAGCACAGTGGACCAACACCAGCAGATGACATGGCTCCCCAAATCAACACAGACTGTGGAAACTTCACACTGGACTTCAAGCATCTTGCAGTGTGTGCCTCTCCACTCTTCCTCCAGACTCTGGGTCCTTGCTTTCCAAATGAGATGCAAAAGTTGCTCTCATCAGAAAAGAGGACTTTGGACCACTGAGTAACAGACCAGTTCTGTTGTTCTTTAGCGCAGGAAAGACGCTTCTGACGTTGTTTGTTGTTCAGGAGCGGCTTGACAAGAGGAATACGACATTTGAAGCCCATGTCCAGGATCTGTCTATGTGTGGTGGCTCTTGATGCACTGACTCCAGCCTCAGTCCACTCCTTGTGAAAGTCCCCAACACTTTTGAATGGCCTTTTCCTGACAATCCTCTCCAGGCTGTGGTCATCCCTGCTGCTTGTGCACCTTTTTCTTCCACACTTTTCCCTTCCACATAACTTTCTATTAATGTGCTTTGATGCAGCACTTTGGGAACAACCAACTTCATTTGCAATTACCTTTTGAGGTTTTCCCTCCTTATGGAGGGTGTCAATGATGGTTTTCTGCACAACTGTCAGGTCAGCAGTCTGTCCCATGATTGTGATTCCTACTGAACCAGACTGAGAGACCATTTAAAAGCTCAGGAACCCTTTGCAGGTGTTATGGCTTAATTAGCTGATTAGAGTGGGACACTTTGGGCCTAGAATATTGAACCTTTTCACAATATTCTAATTTTCTGAGATTATGGATTTGGGGTTTTCATGAGCTGTAAGCCATAATCATCTCAATTATGACACATCGTGGCTTGAACTATCGTGCTTTGCATGTAATAAGTCTATCTCATATATTAGTTTCACCTTTTAAGTTGCATTACTGAAATAAATGAACTTTTGCACGATATTCTATTTTTTTGAGTTTCACCTGTATATTCAACTGAAAGTAAAACTAAGTCCCTGCAAATCTAGATTTCTGAAAAAAAGACACATCCAAATGTATTTAACATGGACACATAAAAGTATTAAAGGCAGAAATATTTAATTAATAAAAAGAAAGCTAGTGTAATTATTCACACAAGGCTAAATATTTGTAGCTCAGAACCCCTCATTTCTATCACTTTAAAATATTATTTTGTATTTTCTTTTAACATGCACACTAGCTTTCTTTTTATTTCTGCCTTTAATACTAACAAAGAAGAAGTGTTATTTGACATTTTGAGAGTAATCTAAAGCAGCTAGATGAAAAAGAGGAAATAATGAAGTGTGATTTTAAAAAGAAAAAAAAAAGTAATATTAAATATAATACATCCCTAAGCTAAACAAGATAATGTCTATGTATCTCCAGCTCTCTGTCAATGCTCTAATGAATATGTTTTAAATGAGAACTATACAAATAGAATGTGAAATTTGATTAAACAGCAAAAACAATATTTTTGTGTAGTTTGAAATATATTTGCGCAATCCATAGTTGACTTAAGAATATACAGTATTTGTGGCTTCTGGGAATCATATTTTTATGGCACTGTTTAAAATGTGGGTAGTAAAAGTAATAAACCAATTAGAATATATTCTCTTACACCAAAGTAAAGATATGCCTGCATGAAGTGTATGCATGTATGTACATATGCATGTATACATAAGTAGGGAATTAAGCACTGTTTCATGCTATAAAATTATACTCAAAATGAAAGGACAGTGGATAATAAGAAGAGCCAAATAACAGGTAAAATAATGAATGTGCTAAGAAAAGAGTGTAATCAATGTGGTATGTGCTTATGATACTCCATAAAGAAGATGCTTGAGCTCTAAGAGAACCACTAGGTTACAAAAAAAAAAAAAAAAAGCAAATAGAAGTGACTCTCCAGAAGTTTATTTGACATTACAGACATATAGTATGGCAAGGATTATTATAGTAAAATACTGTACAATGATCCTTTATTACAAGTGCTATGTAAAACTTTACATTCAAAATAAATATATGAAAACCCTTGATATATATTTGTTGTCACTGTGCTCTTCTTGAAAAAAAGAAACAATATCCTTCTGTTGGTTCTACTTGCTATTGTTATTCCATTTAAAGGCAAAAAATAGCAATAAAGAGATATCCAGTCTATGTCGACTGACAGTCGTACTTCTCCAGATAATAGTCAACATTTGGGGAGGCTTGTGATTCCATTGCCATTTGTTAGTCTTTATTAGTATGCCTAATCTGGGTCTTGTAAACTAATAATACATGACATATTTTGACAGATACTATGGTTCATTGAAGATAATATACAGGTGCATTTGTTATTCTCAATTTAGTTATGTGCAGATTCATGTCGCTGCAGCTGCTAAGTAAATGCATGCACTCAGTACTTTGTATTTTGTGGGATTTGATTTAATGTTCTATTTGCACAAAAGTATGAAATTCAATACATTACCACCCATTAATCTTAGCTTTCTTATATGGTAAGTGAATAGAGAACTTGGTTTACATGTCTTCATATACACATTACTGCAGAACAACTTTTAAATACCACTAAATGCAAGTACACAAAGTTAGGGTTCATCAGTTGATATGAAAAAATTCATCAAGCAATTAATTGTAGCACTGCAGTCTTAAAAGTCTTTGCTATCTTCTTCTGTATCAGAGAGAATATATTTCACATACACTGTGGTAATAGATAAAGGAATGAGATGATAAATATAATATGGCAAGTAATAAAACTTTAGAAAACACCCCCTTTTAAAAAAGAATAGATGAATGATTTCCTGAGGGTTAAGCTGAATAAGAGATCAATAGAACACAAGAAAACTACAATGTCTACCCACTTTGTCAAAAAAGATTAACTGAAGCATTAATGAAAGCAGAAATAACCTGATAAATTCAAGGAAAGAAAAATAGCTTTTTCAAAAAAAAAGTCTGAAAAGAACATGCTTACTGAGCAAAAGGAAAGTTACGTGATGGGCTACAAAAATATTTGGATGACTAATACAGTGGTGGAGAAACAATACCAAAGTTCTGAAGAGAAAGAGAAAATGAAATATCAATGAACTGGAGTATATTTTGGGCAAAAAAAAAGATATTGCCTGTAAACTGATTTCCTTGCAGAATTTTGTTGTAACACAACTCTCAGATGAAGGACTAGAAGAAAATCAGAATAGTTCCAAGGGTGCTTTGTGTTTTTCTGAAGGAATGAAGAAGTACCGATAGCTTTTCCTGGAAAGGATGAAGCCTATATTGGTTTTCCAAAAATAAAAGAAAGAAAACCATTCCAACTAAAAACATCAGGAAGAAAATTTTGCAAGTATTCCAATAAAATGCTTTAAAAGGCTCTACCTTCTATGTGGAATAAGTAAGATTCAGCCTAGAGGATAAGATCATTTTCCCTCAGAGGCTCAGAATCAAGAGGGAAAAAATGCATCTTATAAAAGCAAATCAAACCAAACATTTTTATTAGGGTTTTGACCAGCCTTTACAATGAAAAAAAAAGAAAAAGAAACAGTAGGATGGAACACTTCATTATTTGGTGGGGGGGGAGGTGCCTCCTAGGTGCCTCCTAGGAAATGTTTGCTCCACAGAAGAAAGCATGTTACTAATTTAACTGCAGTGATTCACTGAACAAATGTGGCAAAAAAAGTCAGAAAATGAGGCAAAACTCTCAATAAATCTCTCACTTATCAACATAAATTCTGGGTTTAATTGTGGTTGTAAGTTGAAGACTACCTAATAAGTGTTTTTTCCCGTGAAACCGGTCTATCCGGGCAGCCTGGTCTACCCAATTATGGAGTGGAGCATACTGCTTCTTTGTCAGTAAATATAAATTTGACTATTTGTATAATGCCCTACATGGTATAGAACCTATTTATCTGGTGATTTTCTCCTGTGGTTTCTGTTTGATCAGTAACCGCAAACTAGTACATTGTCATAATCATCGCCATCACCACCAGCACCACCAGCATCATCATTTCTTGTAATCATTTCTTACATTGGGAAGCAAGTGTTTTCCAGCGGTTCCAATCATTCACAGCATTTTCAGTATCGTCCCAAGGGACAGTAATAATCTTAAGATCTTCCTTAAGTGTTTGGCCTTGAGACTGCCTTTGTTTTCTCTTTTGACACATAAACTGTATTCACCCAGGAAAGGCAATTTCTCTGTAACGATGCTCACCCACTGTTAACAGGTCCTCCCTGAGATCTGAACAGGTCCATCCTTGGCATTCCAGAAGTGAGTCCCTGAACCTTGAAGGAGGATAAATGTCCTTCCCCTTGTTAGAGGCATTTAATATACAGTATATTGTATCTATTTATTATGTTGTCTTGATATTCTGTTTTCTTACATTGTGAGCTCTCCTGAATCACTCTGGCATTGGGTGGTGCCAAAATTGGAATAAATAAATAAATCTCCCACCAGGCAATTACAGTGCAATATGTAAATCAGGGTATAATTCAGCCAGGAGTACAATTTCCCAATAATATGAAAAGCTTAGATGGGAAAAAAATGAATCTAAAGTGATGTGTGTTACTTTTTTCCCCCCTTTACTTTGATCAAGCTGCAGGCAGATTTTTACTCTATCCTCAAAATCATTTTCACTAATAGAAAGTATAACTTACATTAAAGTATATTTTCCCCAGTCATTTAAATCTGTGATCTACTTTTGGAACATGAACTCTTTAAAGTAGAAATTCAACAACTGCATTTTTTACTTTTCTCTACAAAGCAATATAAGATTGAAAGAGCAAATAAATTCTTGAGTACATCACATCTAGCAAAAAATAATAATATGAAATTCATTTTATTCTTCTTTGCTGCCATGAGAACTCTTCCTTAATACAAAGAGAAATTTATATGTTTAAATACCCACATATTACTCAGGAATGAATATGCTTTATTATTTGCTAGGTCATTCAGCAATGGCTATTATGATTTCTCATGTTCCCACAGCAATTTGAATTGTAACTTACCAGTTGTTCCAAAAAAGTATATTATTATGCAAGGTCCAGTGCATAACCCAATGAAACTTTTAAAATTATGTATATTTTATTTGCCTGGGAAATTACTGTCTGCAGTCATCAGTTATTGTGTCAAGGCAAATGCAGAAGCTAAAATCTGATATTGTAATGCAAAAGTATGGAGAATTTTGGGGGGAGAATAGACAGAAAGGACATCAGTTATCAGAATGCCAGCGATCTTAATAGCATTTATTCAGCTAGTTTTAAAAGAGTAATATACCCCTGTATCCCGTACTAAAGAAAACCACAATCTTGAGCAGCACTCAAAGTAATATAACCCTATTCCCTAGCTCAACCCCAACATAACTTTCTTGATCTTCCCCTTCATTCTTTCTTTCATATATGTGATTTTTCTGCATTATTTCTTTATGATCAATCTCAATATATTTTTTCTTGCACTGATCAATCACATGCATATTCGATCCACATTAATTCAGTATTCTTGTCCCTATGTCTTGTTTTATTCCATATATCGCTTAAGTAACACCTCTCTATATTTAAGTTATTTTACACTTCTGCTAAGTCTAACTCTCCCTCCTTTGTATGTGTTACGTCTTTAATGCAAAATAAACAAAGAAAAGCAAAAATCCTGCCGGGATCAGCCCCATGCCCAAGCAATAAGTGCAGCTCTCCCTCCTATTTTTTTAGAGTTATTTCTCTGTATTTATTGCTTGCATTTGACCACTGGTTTTGTTTTAACTATTTATAGATTAAATATATTCTTAAAATCAATTTATTCTAAATCAAACTTTACTTCCATCATATATCAGTCTTATTGTATTTATTATCGAACATTCAGTTCCTTATTCACACAAAACATTCCATAGCTCAAGTCAATTCACTTTATCCTAGACTTTGTCTTGTCAAAATCAACATACTTCTTTCTTATATTTTATACATTATTTGGATGAAATGAAAGCAAAAATTTGCTCTGTGTGACATATACACTTTGATCAGAATTATATTCACAGACATTTAACAAACTAATTTTCCTCTAGCTTGTTATTTTTTTTTTAATTCACTTTGGGTACCTGTATAAAGTTAATGTACTTTCTGCTATTGTGTACATAGATTTCAAATTTACATTCAGAGCTGTCGAAAAATCTCAAACCTGTCTCAGAATACTGATTATGCTTAGCCACAAGGAACAAATCTATGCCAAACATATGCAAAATACAATCTCTCTACTGATTATGCAACAAAGTGATTACAAAAATTTATGACCAAGCAGGTAGTTGCATTTTAGATTATCACAGTTAGGGAATTTGTTGGACTATGAGCATGACTTCAGCTATACAACTCACAGGTAGTCCTCAACTTACAACCACAGTTGATCCCAAAATTTCTATTGCTAAGTGAATTTTGCCCATTTTACAATCTTTCTTGTCACAGTTGTTAAGTGAATCATAGTGTTCTGACCCAGTTCCCCAAACATGACAAACCCTCTGAAGTTAAATCAATGATTCCTTTATTAGGAGCACCAGCAATCCCGGCAAAAAGTTTCTCTCTTGCCACAGGCTAACAAGTCTGTCTGGCAGGGAGATGAATAGTTGTCTGCCACATCTATTCATTTCCAACCTCTGCCTTTTATCTCCAGAGGGTGGGGCTTTGCTAGCAGTGGTGGCTCTTCCGTCCCAAGGATTGGCCCACAAATTACCACTGCTCCCCTTTCCTCTGCCTTCTCTGCATCCGCGTGTCAGGCACTGGACTCAGCTGTTCCTCCTCTTCCTCATCAGTCATCTCCAGACCTGGGGGCTATTGACATTCCATCTGAGGGCTGACGGATGGCCCAAGCTCTGCCCTCTCTCTCTCTCTCTCTCTCTCTCTCTCTGACAGCTCCATTCCCTCTTCCCCCTCAGAGCTCCCGGGTTGCCTTGATGTTGTCCCTGACTCCTGTGCCTCCTCCTCATCTGATTAGGCTGTTGGAGGGGCCAGCGGCTGACAGGCCACAACACATAG
Organism: Pseudonaja textilis; assembly: GCF_049901715.1. Lineage (NCBI taxonomy): Eukaryota > Metazoa > Chordata > Lepidosauria > Squamata > Elapidae > Pseudonaja > Pseudonaja textilis. The sequence continues at coordinate 125,694,425 of NC_141990.1, read as the reverse complement.
CAGTTGTTAAGTTAGTAATGGAGTTGTTAAGTGAATCTGACTTCCCTATTGACTTTGCTGGTCAGAAGGTCACAAAAGGTGATTACATGACTCCAGGAAATTACAACCTCTATACTTACATGCCAGCTTCTAAGTGTCCAAATTTTGATTATGTGACCATAGGGATGCTGCAATGGTTAAAAGTGTGAAAAATGGCCATAAGTCACTCTTTTCAAAATTAGTGACCGTAACTTTAAATGGTCATGAATGGTTGTAGTTGAGGATTACCTGCATTCTATAAGTTTACTTGGTAATTACTGATTGAGGCCATGTTTAGCTGACTATAGCTGATTTTGAAAAAGGTTTAGAAATCACCAGGAAATGCCACGGTTTCTGAAACTCTCAAGAATACAGTGGCAAACTACTCTGGTCCTTTTGCCTACTCCCCATCACTATCTCTATGCAATTTTTAACACTCTGAGGCTCTATGAATCCTCAGTCTCCAAGGCAGCTCAGGGAAGAATTTATTTGGGGAGGGAAATAATTATACGTTGCACTACTTCATCACTGCCTCTTCCCAATCCGGAAGGTTGATGACTGGCAACATGTGTGTGTCCCTGCCCAACCACAGTCCCCAGCCAGGGCTACCATATCCCTAGCAAGAGGGAAGGGGTGTCGTGTCCCCGCCTAACCACAGCCCCCAGTCTGGGCTGCCATGTCCCAAGCTAAGGGGAAGGGTGTTGTGTCCCTGCCCAACCACAGCCCCAGCCTGGGCTGCCATGTCCCTAGCTAAGGGGAAGGGGTGTTGTGTCCCTGCCCAACCACAGCCCAGCCTGGGCTGCCATGTCCCTAGCTAAGGGGAAGGGTGTTGTGTCCCTGATAGTTTCCGTTATGTCTTTTGAACTGGTTGGGGTTTCCCAACCAGGTCCGCTGTTTGAGCGGGAACTCCAGCCGTTCCCATTGGCTGGCTCCGTTTGCCAGTCGGCTATAAAAGCCGGCTGTCGGGCAGAAGCCAGTCAAGCGGAAAGCGAGCGGGCGGAGCGCGGACCAACGGGGCAGCGCTCACAGAGCTCTCTCGCCCCGGGCTGCCCGCCCGGCCGGGCAGTTCTCACCATCTGGGCTGCCCGCCCAGCCAAGGTAGCTATCGCCCTCTGGACCGCCCGCCCAGCCGGGGCGGCTACAGACCTTCTGGACTGCCTGCCGAGCCGAGGCAGCTAACGCCTCCTGGACTGCCTGCCGAGCCGAGGCAGCTAACGCCTCCCGGACTGCCTGCCGGGCCGAGGCAGCTAACGTCACCCGGACTGCCTGCCCAGCCGAGGCAGCCATCGCCTCCCGGACTGTCTGCCGAGCCGAGGCAGCTAACGCCTCCCGGACCGCCTGCCGAGACGAGGCAGCTATCGCTCCCCGGCTGCCTGCCCAGCCAGGGCAGCCTCGTCAACCTGCTATGTTTAAATAAATTGTGTTAGCCTTCAGCTCCGTGTCTGCCTCATGTGTCATCCCGACGACTACATAACAGCAAGGTCTGCCTATGGGATATTGTAGAGACTTTTGAAAAGCTTTAAAATGACTAGAATTTTGTTTTGTTTTGCGTTGTCTTGACACTGCCCATCTTTGGCTGACAAGACAGGTGTAATCTTTCCTATAGCAGGAAGACGTGGCTATAGTGATTCATATTATCATCACTACATGGTTGGATTGCTGCAATGTTTTTTTATCTGGGGGTGCCTCTGAAGATTACTCAGAAACTGATCCAAAATGCAGCAGCCTATTTGCTGACTGGATCATATTACAGTTATGTTCTGTGAGCCTAGGCTGAAATTGCCATGCCTAAAGATGAAGCAGGCCCATAAGCATTTTGGCCCAAAGCTAGAAAACTATCTAAATTTATATAAATTCTAAAAGATAGTAAATTTTTACTGTTATTTTAAATTCACTGGGTCTCCATGCAATCTAAAGAACCAGTTGTGCCTCAGTGTGTGGCTGAAAGTGATCTGCTTGAGCAGAGGATTGGACTAAAAGACCTTGAAAACTGTTATACTGAATTGAGTGTAGCTGTTTTATACGGCTGTGTGTGAATGACTGGTCATAACTGAACTTGGGGACACATGTAACAGTTCCTCCTATCTTTCATCTCCTGCATTAGTTTTCAATAAATTCCTGGTGCAATTCAAACTGGAAGTATTGTTTGAGAACGCTCTATATTGGCTTATTGCTAATATACCTCCAGGACTGCTACTCCCATCTGAGTCGATTTAACCAAGTGAGATCCTTCAGGAGTGGAGCTGCTGCTGGTGCCCCATTTCTACGTACTAGGGAGAGCTAAAATCAGAAAATGCTATTTCTCCAATCTCTCACGACACTTACTGTATGCTCTAGAACTCTCTCTCTCTCTTTTTAGCTAGCATGGTCTCCTTTCTTGTGACCTTGCAGTAGTCGTTCATTTTATTTTGTTTTCTTGTTTTTCCTATTGTTGTTAATTATTGGCATTATATTGAAACAGGTTTTGTTATTTTGTTTGTGGATCCCTTTTGAATATTTTATTATTTTTATACCATGGATGCTTTGTTGATTTATGTTCTCAGCTGCTATGAATATAATAACTTTCAGAAGCATACAAACTGTTAAATATGGTCGGTGGGTCCCATTGAGACACGAGGCTCAGCTCTTTATTAAGGAGGCAGATTCTGAGACGAACCAGCCTAGCCGCGGCAGCCCTTTTTATAGAGCTGGCTGTGGCTAGGCAGCCTATGACAGTCTTTTGAGCTTGCCATGCTTGGTTTTACCCAATTGCGGCAAACCTCATACGAACCAATCAGGAGTGCTTTATATCGTCCAATCACGGCCCGGCTCTTCCGGACCAATAGGAATGCAGGTCTACAAGCCTGCTAGTATGGAACACAAACTAACTACCTACATTGACATTATGACCTGGGTGAAACATGCACATATCCTAGACAACTGTTTTTTAACCTTGGCAACTTTAAGATATGTGGATTTCAACTAAGTAAGGTTGAGAAACAATTGTCCTAAACCATGCTAAGTAAAGGGGAAAAAAAGGAATACATACTTATTTTTGCCTTCAATGAACATTTACAAACAATAATGTGAACAGATGAATCACAGAGCATAATTTGTCCCCATGTATGATTTTGCAAAATTGTGAAAGTACATTCATAATTCTTGCATAAATATATAAATCAACTAATGAGCTGATAGCGACTGCATATTTATTTAGCTGTTTGTCTGTTTGTTTATTGCTCATCTTACCACAGGGTAAGTCTGGGCGGCTTATTCTGTTGTGGCCATGTTTGCAATAACTAAGACTAAATATTAAATATTTGACAGTTACTTCAAGTTCCGTCCCTGAATTTTGAACAAAAATACTGAAGTATGTATGATTGACATTCATGTCTGCACTGTACATGAAAAAAAAATGAGAGAGAGAAGGAGGGACATGAGAGAGAATTATGATAGCTTAGAAACTTGAAAATAGCATGTGTTTAATTATAAATTACAAAATTGAAAGGCTAGAAGATAATTTCCACGCTGTGTTTTTATGCTTTTGTGGTTTTAAGATTTTAAAGCAAGGCTACAGCAGCACACATTGAAAAGCTTCTCTTTTATTTCTGTGCAACTTTCCTGTTGGGTGTTTTTTCCAGTACTGCCTCACATTACCCTGATTAAGCACCAGCTCAGAAACTCTTAGCTCAATTTAATCACAGCGATTATTGAATAACCGAAAACCTGTAAGACAACACCTGAGATCAGCACCTCTTACAACCCTTTTTATGAAAATACTATTAGGAGTCTGCTGGAATCTATTTCTTCACATACTCGACCAAGGGAAGAGTACGAAGATGAAAACTGCCTGTTAAATAAATGAAGGGTATAATGCTGAGATGATTGCTGCAGGCAGAACATCTTCTGGCAAATGTACAACTCCTTTGCATTATGTTGATACAAGGTACTGTGAGGTTAGAAACAGCATATAAAAAAATGCTGAGCTAGGCTATACAACCAATATGAATAACAAAAGAGGAGTCCAACCTGCACTAACATATTCCTATTCTGTGCTCATCTCTGCCTGATAGACAGCAAGAATGAATCAATGCTAAAAGAAGATGCTATAGAATTAGCTAACAATAATTTACTGATGTGGAAAAGAAATGCTTGTAAAAAGCAGATTACACCATTTATCAATTACGTTTGTGAACAGTCTCTAGATAAAACAGAATTTAGTTTTACTGATTATCTCACTGCCATGATGTGTTTATCATTTTTTATCATGCAGAGAATAAGGGGACTTGTCTTGCTTGAACAAGAGTTTGTTTCCCAGACTAGTTGAATCTGAAGCAAAGAACTGACTCTTTTATTTCAGCCACAGAAACTAATGAATTCCTAGTTGAATTCTATTTCAGATGTGATAGAAAACAACATAATACTTAGGGGGCCCAGGAAGCCTGGAAGACAGAACTGGGGCCTTGCTGTCTCTACTTCCCCATATACCCCACATCTACTATTTCAGAAATACATAATGCACCCCACATCTACAACACAAAAAATTCTTAAGATTTTTATTTTTTAAAAGAACATGATTTTTGAAAAAATGTACAAATTTTCAAGAAACTGCTAATTTACTTCCACAGAGTTCTTCAGAGGAAATATTGAGTGTGTCATTTGTATAACTGTCTGGTTTGGTACAGCAACCAAACAGTACAAATACAGACTTCAACAGATAATTAGGGCCGCAGGAAAAAAAAAATTACAACCAACCTGCCTTCCATTGAGGACCTTTATATTGCACAAGTCAGAAAGTGGGCTGAGAAAATATCTACAGACACCTCACATCTTGGACATAAACTGTTTCAATTCTTCCCCTCAGTATACCACAACTACACTCAGAGGCACGGTTTTTCCTCATGCCATCAGAGTGCTGAGCATCTAATTCCCTCAGTACTGCTAATGTCTAAGTATATTTACTCACATAGTATGGCTGTATAACTTTTATCTTTCTCATCTGTTCCACTATCTTCTCTTATTGATATAATTATTATGATTATTATTACTTTATTATTATGATTATAATAACATAACATTGGTCCAGTGGTAGGATTCAAAAAAAATTGCTACCAGTTCTGTGGGCATGACTTGGTGGGCGTGGTGTGGCTTGGTGGGTGTGGCAGGGGAAGGATACTGTAAAATCTCCATTCCTTCCCTATTCCTGGGGGAATGTTACTGCAAAATTCAATTCCCTTCTCACCCACTAACCTGCTTTCCGGTTTCATTCTCCTGTGCAGGGCAACCAAAGACCCAGCCAATCAGCTGGGACTCGGGAGGCAGAGAATAGATGTGGACAGGGCCAGTCAGAGGTGATATTTGCTGTTTCTCCAAACTACTCAAAATTTCCGCTACCAATTCTCCGGAACTGGTCAGAACCTGCTGAATACCACTTCTAAATTGGTTGTACACTGAGAGCTTATTTATTGTAGACAAATTCCTTGCATGTCTCATCACACTTGGCCAATAAAGAACTATTCTATTCTACTCTATTCTGTTCTGTTTTGCTCTGCTCTGCTCTATTCTATTCCTTATTTGGAGTTTCTCTTCCTAAAAAATTATAAATTCATTTTAATAATGATTACATTTTAAATGGATTCTGGGGGGTGGTAAACGACAGGAAGGCCTAGATGAATGTTGTCCATGGGGTTGCAATGGATCTGACACGACTTTGCAACTAACAACAACAACAACAACAACAACAACAACAACAACAACATTTTATATAAATTCATCTTAACTGTATTCTTTTCATTCTGCAAATAATAATACATCTGAAGAGCAGAAAATAGAATTTGCACATGTTGACCAAAAGGTATTGGCTTTCTATTCATCCTACTGAACATCTAAAACTGAATTTATACTTAGATTATTGAACAGAACAAGTGTCTAATGCTGAATGATATAAAGTACTAACTATCTTATTTATTTCTCTTATTTATTTATATGAATTATATAGCACCCAGCTCATATAATCCTAACTCTGTGAGGAATACATCAAATTCAGAATAAGAAACGATCAACTGTTATCCTGCAGAACAATTTATGAGTTATCTATCATAGTTCTTTCGAAACCAGACCAACATCCATTGTTCTATTTTAGATTTAGCATATCCATAATAAATGTTAAAATCTTTTTCAAAACCTTTGTGACATAGCCATTGTAATATATTTCCTGCTGCAAACACATATGGACAGTTTGTTTCCAAAAGCTGCATGATGGGACCAATTCAAGCAAAAATGAACAACATGAGCTTTTGTTTTTAATTAAAAAATTGACTAAGCTTTTTGAAAGGTATGAGGTTAGCAGTAATGGATGGTCATATAATCATTTTAGGAAGCACTGAAAAGTGAAAGCACCACAGAGATGTCTATCAATTACCCAATTCCTAAATGTCCTGGCTAATTATTCTCTGTATTTTAAACATTTGGTTCTAGATGGGGAAACAAAATCCATTGGAGTCCACTGGAAATTTTCCTTTGTAAAGAAAAAGCAGGCAATAAACAGGCTTGAATATTGAATATTGACAAAATGAAAAGCTGTGTGGTTTGAAGCAATTGTGCTTCAAAAAGTTGTTATCCAATTGTTTGTAGTTAATTAGCAAAAACGGAAAGACACGGAATTATGCAATCATATTTTTAATCAGCTCCTTGGCAGTTTGCTCAGAATGACAAAGTCTGCCCTTCACAAGTAAATATTACATATCCACATTGCATATTTGAAGAACAATTTAATAACAAGGACTTTATTACAGGAGCTACTATATCTTCTTTTGACTTATATGGACAGAGGTACATATTGTGCAACTATAGACCATATGTGATCCTCCATAACCTGGTTTTAAGCCTTCCAAATATCTTCAAATCACATCATCAAATGTACATAATTCTCATAATTTCTGCAATGCCTTCATAAGACATAATTCCATTTGCTTTTCCTGCCCTGTTTCAAATACCTATGATGGTTTTGCTTAATTCAGCTTGATTCAGGAAATATTAGGGCAATTCCAATCTTGAGCTACCCTGAACTTCCACAGTTGAACCAATCTCCCCCCAAAACTTTTAAGTGTGTTGAGAAATGGCCAGTTGTGGGTTGTAATGAGGCATAACATGGATCAAAACACACTTCTGCAACATCTCTAAGTGCATACATCCATCCATTGATTTTTCAGAAGCACACGCACACTGGGAACAGGCTCCCCTGGGTCCTCTGCTTCGCTGCTGCCAGACTCCAAAGACTCCAGAGGCAGCACCCCACTCCCAGATGGTCCTGGCACCAGCTCTATATCAGATGCAGGACCCTCATCCGAGTCCTCTCCAGACTCCCTGGCTGGTCCCCGTTCTTCCCCACTGTCCGATTCCACTGCCATCTGCACCGGCTGCCAGTAAACCACAACACAGTTCTTCGGGAACAGTTTGAGCCTATTAGACCATGGAGACATAGATCCATATCTTTTGTAGTTGGTTAAGACTCCCAGGAGGTAATACTTCTTTACAAGAGGGGGTGGTTTTGCTTGCCTTGTAGAAGAAATAATCTGCCCCCTTAGACGGCATTTGCTGGACCCAATGAAATTGGGCAATTTTTGTCCAATTTCCAACTACTCTCTTTCTTTGGAAGGTTGTTGAGAAGATGACTGCCTTGCAACTTTTGAGGGAGAAGATTATTTTCAGTCAGATTCAGGGATCATTATAGCACTGAAATGGCATTAGTTAAGCTTGCTGATGACCTATGGCAGGTGTAGGATGAGGATAGGCTGGCCCTCGTTGATCTCTCAGTGGCTTTAAATACGATTAATGATGAATATCCTTCTATACCAACTCAGATAATTGGGAGTGGAGGCACAATATTTGTTTTAAGAAATTGTGTTGTGTTGCCTGTTTGTAATATTCGTTTCACTGCTTAGGGTCACTTTTGTGAGATGGGAAGCTTTATCATTTATTTAAAGAAAGAAATGTAGGAGAGGAGAGAGTAAAATTCAGCCTGCAAATATAATAGCACAATACATGATGATGATACAAACTGCAGAAGAAGAAGAATATAAGCAAATATCAGTTTGCCCTTTCTGCCAACAGAACTACATTTTCAAAAAGCTTCTATCAAAAGAAGTTGAAACCAACTTAGTATTTATTGAAATTGTTTTGATTGCTCTATTGCAATTTCTTGATCTAGACAATTCAACTTATAATATCCTAATATAATTGTGTCTTCCCCCCCCCCCTTTTTTTTACCTTTAAACTGATGCTTTTATTTAACTATGTACCCTAGAGAATTCATTCAGCTAGGTGGTGACACTAATTTCTAATGTAAATGCTTGATTATTTTTGTTTTTGTATTGGTGCCAACCACCCAATTTGCAGAATCCCTAAAGTGTTACGCTTTTAAAAACAAAAATAAATTGATGCTATTAAAACCAGTTAAAGCTTCTGCTCTAAATAAATTAGCATTTATTTTATCTTTCCTTTGGAGAATTGTCTGGTGGACCATTTATCTACCCATTATCACCTGGCTGTTTTCTCTTTTCCATCAGAGAATAAGAATATTTGGAGGCAGGGGTTATTAATATGATGTGATGGGGATTTTTTGAGGCAAAGTTACATGGGATATGTGATAGAAAGTGGGAGTTTCCAATCTCTACTGAACAGAAAGCAAAAGTTAATGGAAGGAAAAGAAGTAACTGGAAATGAACGTGATTCAAAGGCAGGTTATGAATAATTCATAGTGACTACAGATGCATGATTCAACCAAAAATATTTAAATTCCTGAAGCCTGATGCTGTTTACCATAATCATTTCTTCTAGTTAAGACTGCCCAGATGTCACGTTAATGTGTATTTAGAAAAAAAAAGCATTCAAATCGGGATATCTGCTTAATAATTTGTCATTTTTGATATAAAACATCTAGCACATAGGCCCAAATTTAAATGTTCTATGATTTCCTGTGTTAAATATGATTGAGAAAATGCAAAAGATACTTGTACCCTATCAACCTTCCTTTAATTGGTTTCAAAGAGTTCAATCAAAGTAGTTAAAGGGGGTGCAAAGCTGTCGTTGACTCCTGATTAATTAATTAATGACCCCTAGATAAATCCCTGCAGCTTTCTTTGCGAGGGTTTTTTTTTTTTGGAACCCTTTGGAAGTGGTTTGCCCTTGCTTGTTTCCCAGGGTTGAGAGGAGGTGACTGGCCCAGCTGGCTTTGTACCTAAGGGAGAACCAGAACTCATGGTCTCCCAGTTTCTAGCACTGTAAACTCATTCTATAGATAGTGGTAGGAATATTTTTTTTAAAAAGAACAGAAAGAACAGTAACTAATTTGTACTGACATTCAGTTGCAGAAGCCATTTTATTTCCATTGCTAAAATTTTGTTATGTAGCAATTGGAATAATTGGAATAATTATAAGGCAAAGGAGATAAATACAGAGAATATCTTCATAACCAATAATGCTCATCTTTGGCATAGCTTAATCTTGGTATATCATGCTGTAGAAATGAGTGATATTCTGCTTCTTTCTCCAAAATTTCAAGTTAAAATGTGTATTGTTTATAAAATACAAAGAAAGAAGATGGGGAATAACATTGTAACTCATTATTTATGTAACTGACATCATTGTAAATAATTATTTAACAAATGTACAAAATATTAAGACAATCAAATCAATAATAAATCAAGTACAGATTTAAATATGAATATCTATCTATCTATCTATCTATCTATCTATCTATCTATCTATCTATCTATCTATCTATCTATCTGGTATTCAGCTTTGTTCGGGTATTTTCCCATATCATTAAAGTTGTGCTTTTAAAGTTGCAGCAAAGTTTCAGCAGAAATCTCATCTGCCATCATCAGGCTTCTGTATAGTGTTTGTCTGTGAGTCAGACTTTCACCGCCGTTTCTGTTTTAAATTTGTGAAACCAATAGTGAAACCAATAGTGAAATCACTCAAGTCCCGATAAAAGAAACTCTCAAAATCATCAAAAATAAATACCAACCACCTCATGGAACTAACAGAACACTGCTTAACCAACACATATTTCATATACAGCTTGATCCACAAAAACACACTGAGACATAATGGAGACCTAGAAGATGAACAGACCTATGGGACAGCTGTCCTGCCCTACATAAGAGGTACTACAGACAAAATCAGTAAGATACTACACAGGCATCACTTCAAGACTGCCTTCAAAACAGACAGAAAAATAGCAGACATCCTAAGAAACCCCAAAGATAAAATTGACCTGGATAACCAAGGCATATATGAAGTCCCCTGTGCATCATGCCCTGCCACATACGTTGGACAGACCAATAGAAGAATAAGTACCCACCTGGATGAACACAAAAATGCAATAAAAAAGCTGGAGCACACTTCCTCACTAATCCAACACATAAAAGCCTCAGGTCATAGCATTGATTTCAATGGCACCAAAACCCTAGCCACTATAGAAAACCCCAGCTACAGAATTATCAGAGAAGCAATAGAGATTGAAAAAAGATCTGAAAGCATGAATAGAAGAGATGACTCCACCAGATTGTCAATTATCTGGAAGCCTGCACTCTCAAACAAAAAATTCTCCACACCACAAGCCAGCAGACACCTGGGCACAAACAGACTCCCCCTGATACCTCCAGCTCAAACACACCCCAACCAGGTACTCAGATGAAACCTAGCTTCCTAATAAATGATCGTCGTCCATTTACTCAGAGCCAAGCTGAACTAAAAACCTCCAATAGAGGAAACACAATGTTGCCAGCCAATCAAGACAAAAAAAGCTACAAAACATACAGAAGATATTAGAAACACCAATCAAGCAGAACACAGCAAACTCCAAGACCAATAAACACAGACCAAGATTCCCAACCAATCAGGATGAAGAAAAAATCATTCTGGCACAGCTCAGACTAGCACCAAATTTAAAACGGAAATGGCTGTGAAAGTCTGACTCACAGACGAATACAATACAGAAGCCTGATGATGGCAGGTGAGATTCTGCCGAAACGTTGCTACAACTATAAAAGCACAACTACAATGAAAATACCCGAACAAAGCTGAATGCCATACATGTAAGTACCCACGAAAACTTAAGAATAGATAGATAGATAGATAGATAGATAGATAGATAGATAGATAGATAGATAGATAGATAGATAGATAGATAGATAATTGTTTTCGTAGATTTTCATGGGTGCAGGTATGTAAGTTTTGGTGTGTTTGGGTCTTTTCCCATGTAAGATTGAGGATATCTTGGTGACATTTTGATGAGGTCTTACTCGCAGAAATGGCTGTGAAAGCCTGACTCGCAGACGAACACAATACACAAGCCTGATGATGGCAGATGAGATTCTGCTGAAATGTCACTACAACTTTAAAAGCACAACTATAATGACATGGGAAAATACCTGAACAGAGCTGAATACCACACACACACACACACACACACACACACACATATTTGTTTTCTTAAGTTTTCGTGGGTACTTACATGTATGGCATTCAGCTTTGTTCCGGTATTTTCCCACGTCATTGTAGTTGTGCTTTTAAAGTTGTAGCGACGTTTCGGCAGAATCTCATCTGCCATCATCAGCCTTGTGTATTGTGTTCCTGTATGTATGTATGTATGTATGTATGTATGTATGTATGTATATATATATGTATATGTATATGTATATGTATATGTATATGTGTATATGTGTATGTGTATATATATATATATATATATATATATATATATATATATATATATATATATATATATATTTTTCTGAGGTTCTCGGATTTGTATGTGGATCTTGTTGTTCGGTTTTCTCCGCGTAAGATTCAAGTATCTAGGCAACGTTTCGATGAAGTCTCATTCATCATCTTCAGGCTTCTGTCTCCGGCTCTGTGCTTCTCAGAGTGATGTGAGATTGCAGCTGCTTCTTCCTTTTAACTGCTAGTGGGGTGGGACTTGATTGGGTGGGGCTTGGCTGTGTTCTGATTGGGTGGGGGTGTGTTCTCATTGGTAGGGGTTTTGGCTGTGTTCTGATTGGTTGGGGGGTTAGCCGTGTTCTGATTGGTTGGAGGCGTGTTCTGTTCAGGTGGGGGCTTGGTTGTGCTCAGGTTAGTCTTAGTTGCTGGGGGATTTGAGTTGGTGAGCTGTGATCTTGCTGTTTGGCTTCGAGTTCGTGGTCGTGCTGCATCTTCATAGTGGGTGTCGGTTTGCTTCATGTATGGCTCGGAGGGGTTTGAAGTGGGTAGTGATGCAGCTGCAGTGCAGCTTCTGGTCCATGGTCATGTCTCATCTTCTGAGTGGGTGTGAGTCTGTTTTCTACATGGAAGTGTGGTGGTGGCATCTTGTGTGGCTCTCATGGGTGTGGGTCTGGTGTCCTTCTTCATGTTAGGTACTCGTCTGTTCATGAGGGCGGGTTTCCAAATGGCTGGAAGGCGGGAGGTGTCATCTCATTTGTTCATGCTGTGTGGGCGTTTTTCTTTCTCTATGGCTTCTCTGATTATTCTGCTGTTGAAGTGTTTGGTTTTGGCGATAGTTCTGGTATTTTTAAAATCAATTTCATGTCCTGTGGCTTTGAGGTGTTGGACCAGGGAGGAGGTCATTTCTTCTTTTTTGATTGAGTTCTTATGTTCTTCAATGCGTGCACTTATTCTTCTGTTAGTTTGTCCAATGTATGTGGTAGGGCAGGCAGTGCAGGGGATTTCGTATACTCCTTGGTTTTCTAATTCGATTTTGTCTTTGGGGTTTCTTAGGATGGTGGATTTTTTCTGTTTCACACCACCACCCAGCACAGATCAATTCCGTAGCCAAGACACTCATCTCCAGAACAAAATGGTTAGCTGATGAACAACACCAAAAAACCGAACTACACACTCTCACCAACGTACTTACAGCCAATGGATTCCAAAGAAAGAAGATTACCCACCTAATCCAAAAAGAAACCCCAACCAAAATCCAAGACAGAGAACAAGAAAACGGCAAAGCCCTCCTCCCATATATAAAAGGCACTACAGACAAAATCAGCAAGATCCTCCAAAAACACAACATCAAAACAGCATTCTGCACAAACAGAAAAATATCCACCATCCTAAGAAACCCCAAAGACAGTTGATGGAGTTGATGTTGGTATAATGGGCTGTGTGATGGCCTTGTGAGTTTTGTTGTGGAGATGGCGAGTAGAACCTCGCCTAAACGTTGCCAAGATACTCTTAATCTTACACAGGAAAAGACCCGAACACACCTAGACCTACATACCTGTACCCCTGAAAATCTACAAAGACAAATATCGAAAACAAATACCTCTATGGGGAGGAAACCTTCTGGCTAACCAGGACCTATGAGAAACTCAAAGTCCAAAGAGCCACCATCTTGTGTGATCTCACATTCCTACACAATTAGCGAGACAAAAATGTGATCCCCACATGCTTCCAACTCAAATTCCGTTCCAAAACTTCAGCCACTGAAAGGATCCTGAAAAGAGCAGAATTAGCCAAAATCAGAAATGAACTCCACAAGAAAAGATTCCTACTAGACCAAACCAACAGAGACCTACTCACACTCCATCTCAAACTCAGCAACAAAATCCACCCATCACTCTGGGACAAATCCAAACAACTAGCCTTCTGGGGAGCCGAAACAGAAACCACAAGACAGACACACACACCAGGAAACTCCACATACTAGAGATATGCCAGAAACCCAACCCTTCCCAACAACAACACATGAAACAAACAGTACACAACATATCAGACAGAACCCTCACCATAGCAGAAACCAATGTCCTTTCCAAAGGATTCAACTTTGCAGTCACCCCCAAACACATCGCCACTGAAAACATTATATGCAGAGTTGAAGCTAGCCTAACCAAAATCAACCCAGATGCAGCCAACCAAATCAGATTTGAAGTCATCAACGTCCTCTGCTCCAGCAACCCACCCAGAAGCAACCCACACAGAGAACAACAAAAAGCACTCACCAACCTGAGGAAAGACAACAACATAGTCATTCTCCCAGCAGACAAAGGCAACACCACAGTAGTAATGAACACATCAGACTACCACTCCAAACTATCCAACCTACTCCAAGACCCCACTTACAAACCTCTGCATACTGACCCCACCACCTACCTAGAAAAAACCACCAAATCCAAAATAAAAGTGTCTCCCATCAGTGAAGAGATCCAGCAGAGAATCATCCCAAGAGAAAAATCATCCAGATGCCCTAAGCTCTATGGCCTCCCCAAGATACACAAAGAAGGAATACCACTCAGACCCATAGTCAGCTCCATAGGCTCACCTCTACAGAATCGTGCCAAATTTCCCACCAAACAATTCCAGCCCTACACAGAATCCATCAACTCACACGTATAAAACTCCTTCCACTTCATAGAAACAATAAAGAAACAAAGCCTACAACCCAGCGACCTACTCGTGAGCTTTGATGTCATATCCCTCTTCACCCAAGTACCCATCAAAGAAGCCTTGACAGCCATCCAAAACAAATACAACCCCCCAAAACACATCCTAGACCTGATCAACCACTGCCTAACCAACACATCCACATTGGACAAAGGTACAAACAGATAGAAGGAGCACCCATGGGATCACCCCTCTCACCCATCATCGCTAACCTATACATGGAACACTTTGAAACCAACTCTCTAGACAAATCTGAACATAAACCCAAACTCTGGCTCAGATATCATAATTTGGCCATACGGGAAAGAAAAACTGGACAACTTCCTCACACATATTAACAACCTACACCCCAAAATATAATTCACCATGGAAACAGAATCCAACAACCAACTTCCCTTCCTGGACATCCTAATTTACAAAACACCCAATGGCTCCCTAGGATACACCATCTACCAGAAAAAAACACACACCAACCACTACCTAAATGCACAATCCCATCACCACCCTGCACAGATCAACTCCGTAGCCAAGACCCTCATCTCCAGAACCAAACGCCTAGCTGACAAAGACCACCTGAGAACAGATTTACACACCCTCACAAACGTATTAATTTCCAGTGGATTCCAAAGAAGCATAATTACCAACTTAATCCTAAGGGAGACACCCCCCAGAAACCGAGACACAGAACAGGACAATGGTATTGCCCTCCTCTCCTACATCAAAGGCACCACAGATAAAATCAGCAAAATTCTCCACAAACACAATATCAGGACAGCCTTCGGCACTGACCAAAAAAATAGCCAACATCCTAAGAAACCCCAAAGACAAGATCCAGCTAGAAAACCAAGGAGTTTATGAAGTTCCATGCAACAATTGCCCAGCCACATACATTGGACAAACCAACAGGAGAATAAATGCATGCATTGCAGAACATAAAAATGCAGTCAGAAGAGAAGAAAATACTTCCTCCCTCTTCCAGCACCTTAAAGCCACAGGACATGAAATTAATTTTGAAGGAACCAAATTAATATCCAACACTGAACACTCCATCTAGAAAATAATCAGGGAAGCCATAGAGATAGAGAAACACCCCCATAACATGAATAGACGGGACGATACCTCCCACCTACCAGACATCTGGAAGCTAGCCCTCACCAACAAACGAGTCCCAGCCATGAAAACCAACACCAGACACCACTGTCAATCCCCCTCATCAGACCCAGGCCCAAGCCCATCCTATAAACGAAGGACAACCACCATCCAGAAAACAGACCATGGCTGCTGCACCAGCTGTCGCACCCCCTGACTCCAAAACCAAACAAGCTGACACATGACAAGAACACAGACCCAGACCTCAAACTCGAAGCCAGACTAAAACCCAGAATGCTACATCACAGCCACCTGTTCAGGATATCACGTCAGAAAACTCAAGAAATTGCACCACAAGAACTTAAGAAGTTGCAACACAGCAAATGACCCAGGATATCAAAGCACAAGACCAAGGATACCACAGCAATAAATCTCACAAGGTCATCACACAACCCATTACCTGAGCTGTTACTACACAGGAGGCTAATGGAAAAGAGATCAAAACACAAATGACCCAGGAGATTACAACGCAGGACCCAGGGTACCACAACAAAAGAACTCGCAAGCCCATCACACAACCCATTACCCAAGCCGTTAAAACACGAGAGGCTAATGGAAAAAAGATCACTACAAAACAAACGACCCAGGAGATTACAGCACAAGATCCAGGATATCTCCACAACAAAACTCACAAGGCCATCACACAGCCCATTATACCAACATGAACTCCATCAACCAATCAAAAGGCAGCAGCGCAGCCAACCAGCCCAGCACACCAGCCCCGCCCCCCCCACCAGTATTTATAGAGAGACGGCAGCTCCGATCACACACTGCTTGCGCTGGCATTTTCCCACGTCATTATAGTTGTGCTTTTAAAGTTGTAGCAACATTTTGGCAGAATCTCATCTGCCATTATCAGGCTTCTGTATTGTGTTTGTCACTACAACTTTAAAAGCACAACTATAATGACGTGGGAAAATACCCATTTTATTTTTCCCTACTATTTTTGCACATGTATGTCCCAAGACAAGGGTTATATGAGCTGAATCTATAGCATATGTGACACCCATCCATATAATATACTATTCATATTCCTGATGAATTGTCAGTAGCTCCATGTGGATATGAAATATCACTGGGAACCAAATAGTCTCCTGTGGTATATCTGTCAATGTCCAGAGCCATCATTACTTAATTTATCTCTACAAAACCATCCCTTCAATCATGAAAACAGGAGAACATGCTGAGAGGTCAAACATGATAATGAAATCACTCTTTCTGTATCTCTACTGAAGGAAATAATGCATTAGGATGTTCCTGTTTTCAAGCTAAATTGGACCCAAGATTGAAATAGGCTCAGTGTAATTAATTCCATCTAATAATCAACGATTATGATATCCTAGAGCAGCTACAGATATCCTATAGTCTCTAAGTGGTCAAGACAATACAAGAATGGATGTCAAAAATTATGCTATACCCAGCATTTCTTCACAACACTTAGAGCTGAATAGAAAAAGCCACAGAAAGGAGAAATAAGCAATACTGTAACCCAAATTTTGGGAAATACAAAGTAATAGCTAATGAAGTTGGGTTGTGGAAATGATCTCAGAATGGAAAAAAATTAAGAAGGGGGAGAAACCCAAAGGAACAAAATTTAAAATACCTCAGGAATTAACTGCAAATTAAAACACCTGCAGCACAACCTAGCTAAAACCATTAGGAAAAAAAAAATCCAATGCAAAATAGCTATTTGTAAGCTATAAACCTCTAAGACTCAGTAGGGTTATGTTCAGCAGATACATTAGTAGGACCCAGAGGAAACACATGGTAGAAAGCCTTCAAAATAAGCAGAGCATTAAAACAGAGTACTTTTGAACAAGTAGAGAACAAACCTAAATAGCTTAATACTACTAAAACAAGAAGAAAAAATAATGCTACAGGTAAAAGCAACAAATGTTTAATGATAGAGACAAAAAGAAGTTTTGTTGAATTGGTTAATTTATACATTCATATAATGCAATTCAAAGAGTGACCATTAGAATAAATGTTTGCCTGTTGATGGCCAGTTGTGAGAAGATCCATTCTACTTCTCCTTTATTGCAAGATGAGGGGAAGATAGAGAATGAAAAATGTAGTCAAACATAACATCTAGATCTCTGCTTCTAAATTTAACACTGCTCCTTTTTGAACTATGAAATTATAATAATTAGATCAAGCACTGCAATTTCTGGCTTCTTATGTGCTGTTAATTCAGAAATTTAATAAACCAAGTTGATCAGTCTAAGCTTAAAGAGAAAAGACATCTCAGTCTTATCACAAACCAATTTTTGCACTATGGTAAATAGAACATAATTGTCAATGCAGAAAGATTATATCACAAACTAAAAATTTTGAATGGTCACAGTTGCTTTTGTGAAAGAATCTACAAACAGAAAAGTTACTGCAGTTCTAAAATGACTTCATTGTTAACATCAAAAGTATACATTGTATTAAGTAATCACTAAATCATAAATTCACATTCATATTAAGGAAATGAAACAAAATTACATACAAATACTTTTTGATCTATATTTTGTATATTTTAAATGTTATCAAAAATCAAAACAAAGAAAAATGCTTTATTTATGCAAATATCAGTACATTCATTGTAACTGTTTAGAAACCCATAAAATGGGAAACTTACCTTTTCTGGATCAAGGGTTGTTATAACCCATACACAATGTGCATTGTCTTCATATTGAACAGGATAATTGGGTGATGTGATAATACCACTTGGACCACGGAGGTTAGAACCACACGTTCTAGCTAAAAATATGGAAAGCATCAAATAGAAGATATTTTAGAGGTGCTCATTTATTTAAAGAGAAAATAACCTGATGTGGGAATAGCTATTACATTTCTTTAAAATTTATAAATGTGCTATGGAACTCCCAGTTGCACTAGAATTATGGATAATAGTTTATAAAGAATGAATAAAAGAGCTTTATTCTCATAAAGAAAGAACAGTGCTTATGTCTTTGTTTTACTGAATGTGGCCAATCACAACTACACTTCTTACAATTATGCTCCATTTTATGCTTTGCAATTATGCTACACTTTATATGCAATTATGCCACATTGTGTTAAGGTAATATGTAATGAAACAATTCTAAAAAATTACAATTTTCTAGTATAGACTTTAATGGCTGGCAACAATGAAGCAGTGATGAGCTACAAGGCTAAATAGTCATGGTCTATTTTTCTCTTGTTCTGCTCAGGAACCATCCTTTTTGGATTCCTCAGATAAGGACCAATCAGAGATCAGCTTGCCAACTTCAAATACAAAAGCCCAGCCAATCCAGTTCAGTTGTCTGTAGACTGTGAGAGGGACATCACAAAGCTTACTTTCCTCTGAAGGTAACAGCCATAATATATCAGAACCAAAGAAAATTGTGCTACAACAAGTATTCCTTCAGAATAGAAAAAGCCATAGAAAATAAACCAAACTTATTAAATATGAAAGTTCATCACTACTTCATTACAATTCTCACTTAGAAATGGAAACAGATTAAAATAAGCAATGTACAGTGCATTTCAAAAGTTTTTGTCAATGTTAATTTATTCACAAGACCCCAAGCATCAAAAATAAATTGAGGAACTGTTTATTTATGCAGTGAAGTTACTATAGAGCCAGGCTGAATTCTATCAAGAAATGTACTGAAGATATTACTTTTATAAATGTTCTACTACAAATATTCTCATAATTGAGTGGTTCATCTAATTGGAATCCATTTAAACATGAAGAAATCATAATATAGGTAGTGAAAATTTGAGGGATTAAAATGTGAGTAGACACAGTAATATAAATGGAACTGTATTCATATCATTAAAATCAGATCTTTTTTTGAACTGAAAATAAAATAATTTGTTGTAACAGTATGATGAATAGTATTTACATGATACAAAATTATCATGTAAATTAATTATTTAATGATCAAAATAGAATTAAATATATGTTCCTTATCAACGATAGTCATTGTGTGTGTGAGAGAGAGAGAGAGAGGGGAGGGAGGGATAGGGAGAGGGGGAGAGAGGGATAGAGAGAGAATTGTATAGTGTATATAACTATATCCATGGCTAATGATTTATTCCTTCTGCCACTCATACTGGATTTAGAGACCACATCTGTTTATCCAGAAAAAAAAAATTACAACATGTGTTTTCATACCTTTCTTGAAGTTTATTAATATGCCAATAGTATCATATTTAAAGTATACAAACTCATGACAACTATTTTAGAGATAGCAAGATAGTAATATTGTTTATATTTTGGTAATTAATAATGTGATTTAAGTACTCAGGAACAATTTATGGCAAATGTCAAATATGAGAATACATGTAATTTGAGATTAGAATCAATATTCTAACCTTTCAATATCTTTCTGCATGAACAAGCAAAATTTCAAGTAATTAAATTAAACATTAGAGGACTTTCAGCTGTTACATGTACATATAATAATATATATAGTTGATTCTTTTTCCTTTAAGTACAGCCTAAAAGAAAATCAAGATAAATATTGTATGTCTATGTACAAAGATGTTTGTTAATATGAATAGTACCTTCGAATTAAATTACCTTAATTGCTAAAATAGCTTGTAATTACCACACAGTACCTGTGGAGCTGCAAAGATCTTTTAATAATTAATTAACTGATAATTAATTCACTACATAGAAAATAAATATAGGGCAATGCATGTTAATTGAATATTTATATATCATGCAAAAGGTGCCAGACAAAAGGATGTAATTAATTTTTAAAAGCTTAAGATTCAAAGGCAGGGGAGTTAGTCTTTAGAGGTTTAGCATAATCTAACACAAAGGATCAGACTTTATTCAATACAGACTTCAGTACTTTTTTTCATTTTTTTTAAAAAAAGTTTGGGATGGTTCTCACTATCAGACCCCCAAAGATTTCCTGAGTTTTGGCAAGAGCAATGTGCATTATGAATAAAAATGGGGGCCATTGGCCCTATCAGGTATATAATTAATTCATGAAGGTAGAACAATACCTACCACGGCAAATTGGCCTATGGTCACTCCAAGCAGCTAAGGTATCTGTCACCTTTTGACAAGTAATGCTTTTTGTTCCTTGGAGCACATAATTATCATCACAAGTAAAATGCACATTAGCACCAACTCTAGGAAAAGCAGAAAAAAAAAGATACAAACAGATTTCAGGTTTATGTCATTATAAAACTGAAGTTATTCTATGCAAATCAAAAATTGTTCTTGAAATAGCAATCTTTTTTTTTTCTATCATCAAAGTAAACATGCAACCAGTTTTCTTATACATGGATGTGTGGTAGGAAAGTTGCTAAAAGTATAAACCAGAAGAATTTCTCATGGCTTAAAGATATGTAGAAAGAAAATAAAATTACAAATTAAGGGGTGGGGGGGGAGGAAACAGTAAGATTTTCCTGACAGTAGGCCTGTTTTCATGACATCACATTCTGATATAGATAGATGAGAACTTCCTAAATTCAAGATACAGAGCCTAATTAAGACTGCCCTGTTAGCAGCATTCCTTAATTGGCTGGCCGGTTGGGGCTTTGCCCCTGGAATTGAGACAGGAGGAGAGTCCCTGGAGGAGATTTCTGGGAAATGTAATCCCCAGGAGGAAGAGCTACCAGGAAAAAAGGCTGGACTCCTTCAAAGAGAGAGAGAGAGATCCCCACCCCAAGGAAGAGTGATGACTGACGTTATCTTGCTCCAGAGACTGTATCACGGCTGCCACAAGAGGGAGACTCCATAGGATTCTGACTGGGCCTGCAGAGGACATGTTTATGAGGTAACAAGATATGTGAGGGGCTATTTGGCCAAAACAGATACTCTTTGGAACATTTTTAGACATATTGCTTACCATAAGTGTTAATGTTTTAGATTATTGTGTTGTTTAATTTGATTTTTATCTTAACAGCCATTATTTTTAATTAAAGTGTATATCTCCCTCTAAGAGAGAGAGACATATGTTGGTGTGCCTGGGCCAGGTCGGGCTGTTCACCTGAGAAAGGGATAGAATGGCCCGATTGTCAATGGAGAAAAATACTAAGTATGAAAATAAATTGTGAGTATAGGTTGCATTGCCCATGTCTTGTCTCTGAAAGATGACTGCAGATTTGAAATTGTTAAATAGACCAAGCAATTTTGGCAGGCAAAATTTTGATAGATAAACTTCTCCTTGTTTTCCCAAAACCTAAATAAATAAACATGCCTTATGCTTCAACCAACTTTTTTTTTCCATTTCCAGGTGGAAACTGTTCTGAAGGAAACATCCTCACAGCATGAACACTGCAGTCAGTCTGATATTTAT